>NW_027876404.1:0-248 GCF_054177405.1 Leptonychotes weddellii | reverse complement strand
TCCCCCAGAAAGAACAAAGGAACTCACAGGAAACTGCCTCCCGGTGGGGTGTGAGGCCAGTGAAGGGGCCAAAGCAGAGGGAGGACAAGGCCTGGGGTCTCCTGAGAGGCTGAGGAAAGAGATGCAGGCCCCAGGAGGGAGGAGCCCACGGGGCACTGTCCTGCTCAGGCTCCAGGGAATGGGGAGGGTGAAGGGCAGGTGGAGACTGCCCTGGGCAGGGACCAGCCAGGGGGGCACCTGAGTCCCAG
>NW_027876403.1:0-248 GCF_054177405.1 Leptonychotes weddellii | reverse complement strand
GTCTCGCTGTGTCTCTCTCTGTCAAATAAATAAATAAAATCTTTAAAAAAAAAAAAAAAGAAATCTTCCAGTTGAGGGGCGCCTGGGTGGCCCAGATGGTTAAGCGTCTGCCTTCGGCTCAGGTCATGACCCTAGGGTCCTGGGGTGGAGCCCCACATCGGGCTCCTGGCTCAGCGGGGAACCTGCTTCTCCCTCTCCCTCTGCCTCTCTCCCTCCTCATGCTCTCTCTCTCTCTGTATTTCTGTGTC
>NW_027876402.1:0-248 GCF_054177405.1 Leptonychotes weddellii | reverse complement strand
GGCGCCTGAGTGGCTCAGTCGGTTAAGCGACTGCCTTCGGCTCAGGTCATGATCCTGGAGTCCCGGGATCGAGTCCCGCATCGGGCTCCCTGCTCGGCAGGGAGTCTGCTTCTCCCTCTGACCCTCCTCCCTCTCATGCTCTCTCTATCTCATTCTCTCTGTCTCAAATAAATAAATAAAATCTTTAAAAAAAAAAAAAAAAGATGCTAAGAGTGGTTTCTGCTGAGTGATAGAGTAAGAGTGATTTT
>NW_027876401.1:0-248 GCF_054177405.1 Leptonychotes weddellii | reverse complement strand
GGGAACCACCATGCCCATGCTACAGAGAAGGGGATGGAGGCTTCTGGACGTTCTGCATGTCGTTGGGACCACACGGCCTTTAAGTGTGACAGTGTGACTCTGGTTCTGGGCTCTTAGCCACCAAGTTCAAGGTAGGGCCTTGGGTGACTTAACAGGGTGGGGTGGATGGTCTCAGGGAGGCCCAGGATGGCTGGTGTGGAAGGAAAGGAGGTGAGCGGAGAGGCCTGCCTGAGCGTCCTCCACATCCT
>NW_027876400.1:0-248 GCF_054177405.1 Leptonychotes weddellii | reverse complement strand
GGTGGCGAGGGTCCTCGGGCTGGGGGAACTGGGCTCCAGGAGGCCCGAGAGAGTGAGAGCAGGCGCGGATAGGTGGGGGAGGGAGCAGAGGGAGAGGCAGAAGGCCAGACCCGGCCGGGGGGCTTGGCGCTCCGCTGTCCATCCAGGCCTTGCGCCCAGAGTGGCGGCAGCACACCAGGCCAGCGGGGTCAGTGCCAAGTTGCTGGCTGACAGCCGGAGGCTCGGGGACGGGGGGGGGGGGGGGGGGG
>NW_027876399.1:0-248 GCF_054177405.1 Leptonychotes weddellii | reverse complement strand
TGTCTCTGCCCAACTCCTGCTCCATGGAGAGTGATATTAGCTTGCTGGTTTAAATGCATCAGGAAGCGCTTCAAATCAGGGCTTTTCCCCGCCCCTCTCAGGGTGGGTTTACCAGCACACCAAGGCATGTGGCTTCTGGCTTGCCACATAATTCTGTAAGAAAAGAAATATAAACATAATGTGAAACACAGTGAGAAATACAAAGGCCTTGGAGATCATTGTGATTTAAAAAGCACAGGGAGCTTAAG
>NW_027876398.1:0-248 GCF_054177405.1 Leptonychotes weddellii | reverse complement strand
TATTCTAAGGAATTGACTTTTTAAATGTATTTTCCTGGACTTCAAATCTGATTGTGATCCAGTTGTTCCTAAATATTTAGTTCAAATTAATGGCTATTAAACAACCGAGGACCTCTCTTTTTTTTTTTTTTACATCTCCAGTGCTTGGCATGTTTCCTGAGAAAGCACCCAGAAGGTTCCCAAGCACTTTTTTTTTTTTTTAAAGATTTATTTATTTATTTGAAAGAGAGAGCATGAGCACAAGTGGG
>NW_027876397.1:0-248 GCF_054177405.1 Leptonychotes weddellii | reverse complement strand
AGCTGATGTGGCTACATTAATGGCAGATAATATATTCTACCCTACTGTCTTCCCGGAGATAAGATGATCACTTCACAGTGATAAAAAATTGAATTCATCAGAAAGATACAATTTTTAAAGGTATATGCATTTAGTATTATATCCTCAAAATAGAAAAATAAAATTGGACACATTTTACAGAGAAAGAGACAAACCTTCCGTCAAAGTGGGAAATTTTTAACAAGAGGGATAAGCAGCTTAAAATACTT
>NW_027876396.1:0-248 GCF_054177405.1 Leptonychotes weddellii | reverse complement strand
TAGTATATATACACAATGGAATATTACTTCGTCATAAAAACTAAGGAAATCCTGCCATTTGGGAGAACATGAATGGACCCTCAGATAACAACACTCATTCCAATGAATGGGGACATGTTTCAGACTTCTGCCTCAAGTCTTCCAAGTGTCCAGATAGCCCCTACCCAGTTCTTCAGAATCGGCATGTGTATTGTAACCTATTTGCTATTTCTGAGAAAGACTCTATTGACCAACATTATTAATCTGTG
>NW_027876395.1:0-248 GCF_054177405.1 Leptonychotes weddellii | reverse complement strand
TCTACTCTACCATGAGTCTAATCCATTCTTCATACTTTAGGTGGAGAGATTTTTTTCCTTCGGAAGACGGACCTGATCATATTCTCCCATGAGCTTATAATTCTTTAATGCCTTTCCACTGCTGTTATGGCAAAGGCCCTACCATGGCCTTCAAAGCCCAGCGTGGACTGCTTCCTCTTATGTGTCATCTCACAGTGTACTCCCTTTTACTCCTTAGCTTTTAGTTATGTAACTGAAAGACAACTTTC
>NW_027876394.1:0-1732 GCF_054177405.1 Leptonychotes weddellii | reverse complement strand
ATTTCTCTTCTCCTGCTGGGTTTAGGCTTTATTTGCTGTTCTTTCTCCAGCTCCTTTAGGTGTAGGGTTAGGTTGTATACTTGAGACCTTTCTTGTTTCTTGAGAAAGGCTTGTATTGCTATATACTTTCCTCTTAGGACTGCCTTTAGCATTGACATTTCTTGCACTATTTGTCCAAGAACCAACCCATTTCCCTTTCTACCCGTGCTTTCCACCTCTCATGTGGTAGTAAATGTATAAATTTTTTAATGGTTTTGGTCTGTATTTTTATAAACTTACATAAAGAAAGATGCCAAACTCCTAAGTGTACAATTTAGTAAAGTATCATCAGGCCAAGACCCCTGTAATTATCACTCAGTTGGTAAATTCTTGCAAGATGCTAAATTGGAACTTCCAACTGAGGTACCAAGGCCCAGAGAGGCTGCATTCCAAAGCAATGAGCCTAAAACCAGTTGTAGGACTCTTGAAACCAGGACCAGCTTGAGGGCATAGAAGGATTGAGTTGTTGGATATGAGAGAACATTTGTAAAAAGCATCTCTTTGGAGAAGACTGAGCCAAGAGTATTGACACCCCCACTCATGAGAAGAGGAGTGGAATTCCTTTCCTTCATCAAGAGAGAGGGGCTTCAGAGGGACCACATGGAATGCCTGGCATGTGTCCCATGCTCTAAATGGGACCCAGTAGGCAGGTGTCTGATGGCTGCTCAGGAAATCTTGAAGATAAGGGATCAAATTCCAGGGGAATTGTTTATTAGTGATCTAGCCTCACAAAAACAACCTAGACAAAGGACTAAGGCTAGCACAGTGCCTGGCACACATTGGAAGCCCTCTGTCCACCACAGTAGCCATGATTGTCATTGTTCTTGCCCTTGGACTTGAGACCTGGTGAAAGGGCTACACCTCTCCTGGTGAAGGCTTCCCTGCTTCCCTGCTTCCTGACTCCTTGTTGGCTAATTCAGGACTGGGTCTTGTTCATGGAGGCCTGCCCATACAAGCACCAGCAGAGGTGTTGTGGGGAGATCTGAAGGAAGCCAATTTGAACATCTCTCCTACCACCCATCTCTGTCTCAGAACGTCTCTACCTTCTTAAATCCCATCATTTACCTTCCTTTGGGTATTACTCTAAAAGCTCCTGCTAACCATAGAAGGGATAGCCATTAATCTATGTGTTGGGTCATGCCACGGACGTAGTGCCCTGCATTGCTCTGGGATGTGGGTATGCACTGTTTTCTTTGGGGCTGCCTAGCATCCCGCCCCCTTTCCTGTCCAGGTGGTTTCCCCACCATCGGAACCTCAACACACAGGGGTGTGCTAGCGCAAGATTCACCAGCCTACCAAAACCAATCCTTAAATTCTCTGGAATCATTTGAGTTGGGTATTAAATGGTTGGCAGATAAAAATCAGTCGTGGTGGGAATGTTTACACCATAGAAGTCAGCAAACTGCCACAGATCAGTTTTTCCCCCTGGAGAGCAGGTTGCTAAACACTTACCAGCACACCACTAGGCACATCAGTTGGGGTGAGCCAAGTGATCCTATCTGAGGCTTTGAATCTTGGGCAGGTAACCCAAGACAAAGGGACAGGACAGAATCTGTTTCCCGCAGCGGCAGCTGACCATAGCAGGGTTGTCCGCTGGGGCTAGTGGCAGAGCCCAGCGGAGATCTGTCATGATCTTGGTTCAGTCTTCCTTCTGCCTCACTTCCTTTGTTCCTGCCCAACCTCCATGCCTTCT
>NW_027876393.1:0-248 GCF_054177405.1 Leptonychotes weddellii | reverse complement strand
TTCCACCCATCACCCAACCCTATGCTTTTACTTCTAACTCTTATTTTTTTTTTTTTTTGATATGTATCTTGCAGCACATTGTTTTTCCTTTTACATTCCTACATCTTGTTACCTGGACCTTGTGTTTAAACCTCTTCCAATTCATATTCAATCTTTCTAACACAACACTTGGAGTATGCCTCTCTCCTTTCAAAACTCATCCAGGAGCTGGCAGTCTCTTTGCTGGTGAAGTTTAAATCCTGAGATCG
>NW_027876392.1:0-248 GCF_054177405.1 Leptonychotes weddellii | reverse complement strand
TGGGGGAAATTAGCAAGCTAATTATAAAATGGAAACAGAAGTGCAAGTAGCCAAGCTAATATTGAAAAAATTAAGAAAGATTTTGATTATTAGACAATACTACTTATTAAAAGTTTGATAAGTAAGGCCGTATGGTAGTAGAACATAAAACAATGGCAAATGGAATAAATAGCACATCCAGAAACAGATGCTTATGTCCATGATTAGGTGAGTTATGGCAAAGGCAACATTGCAATGCATTGGAAAAC
>NW_027876391.1:0-248 GCF_054177405.1 Leptonychotes weddellii | reverse complement strand
TCCCTGACCAAATCCCCCAATTTGCATTAGTTTCAATTCAATATTAATGATTTATCAAACATCTACTATTTTCTAAATGTTCTGTCACGGAAAAAATATAAGGTAGTTTGGAGAATTTTGTTGATCCCAATAGTTTTTGATAGTATCATGTTGCTTATATAATACTTTCTGATATATTTAATCACATGCAACTATGAGGAGAAAATAAAATATCAGCAAGAATGACACATTCATGATGTAGATGTAAC
>NW_027876390.1:0-248 GCF_054177405.1 Leptonychotes weddellii | reverse complement strand
TGATTACTGCTTCAATTTCCTTGCTGGTTATGGGTCTGTTCAAGTTTTCTATTTCTTCCTGTTTCAGTTTTGGTAGTTTATATGTCTCTAGGAATGCATCCATTTCTTCCAGATTGCCTAATTTGTTGGCATATAGTTGCTCATAATATGTTCTTATAATTGTTTGAATTTCTTTGGTGTTGGTTGTGATCTCTCCTCTTTAATTCATGATTTTATTTATTTCGGTCCTTTCTCTTCTTTTTGATAAG
>NW_027876389.1:0-248 GCF_054177405.1 Leptonychotes weddellii | reverse complement strand
CCAGCTCTGGAGACCAGAAGTCTGAGATCCAGGCGGGGCAGGACCACTCAGATCCAGGCGGGGCAGGGCTGCTGAGATCCAGGTCGGGCAGAGCCATGCTCCCTCCAGAGGTTCCAGGGGAGGGTCCTTCCTCCTCTTCCAGCTTCTGGGGCTCCAGGTGTCCCTGGGTTTGTAACTGCGTCCCTCCCGCCTCTGCATCTGTCTTCACGTGGCTTTTCCTCTGTGTCCGTGTCTCCTCTTGTGTCTCT
>NW_027876388.1:0-248 GCF_054177405.1 Leptonychotes weddellii | reverse complement strand
GAAAGTTGTCTTTCAGTTACATAACTAAAAGCTAAGGAGTAAAAGGGACTACACTGTGAGATGACACATAAGAGGAAGCAGTCCACGCTGGGCTTTGAAGGCCATGGTAGGGCCTTTGCCATAACAGCAGTGGAAAGGCATTAAAGAATTATAAGCTCATGGGAGAATATGATCAGGTCCGTCTTCCGAAGGAAAAAAAATCTCTCCACCTAAAGTATGAAGAATGGATTAAACTCATGGTAGAGTAG
>NW_027876387.1:0-248 GCF_054177405.1 Leptonychotes weddellii | reverse complement strand
TTTTAGAATATATTCCTTCATACTTTTTTTTTTAAAGATTTTATTTGACAGAGACACAGCGAGAGAGGGAACACAAGCAGGGGGAGTGGGAGAGGGAGAAGAAGGCCTCCTGCTGAGGAGGGAGCCGGATGCGGGACTCCTGGGACCATGACCTGAGCCGAAGGCAGACGCTTAATGACTGATCCACTCAGGCGCCCCTCCTTCATACTTTTTACCTCTATACAAATATGTGTATGCATACTTTTTTT
>NW_027876386.1:0-248 GCF_054177405.1 Leptonychotes weddellii | reverse complement strand
ATGGCTTCAAAAAAGAGTGTGTAGTATCTACCCAAACAAAAATAAAAACAAAAACATAAGAAGAACTGAAAGAGTTTGAAAAGTAGAACAAAAGGGATAATGAGTTGCTGTATTTCTCTTATTGTATGTTTTACTTCTATAACTTCTAATTTGTTCTTTTATATAATCCATTTCTTTGCTAAGATCTTCTATTTTTTTTTCTTTTTAAAGATGATTTTTACTTAATTTTTTAATCTCTTTCAATGGCT
>NW_027876385.1:0-1732 GCF_054177405.1 Leptonychotes weddellii | reverse complement strand
TTTTTTTTCAAAAATGGAACCCTAATTAAGTATATTTTATAAGATTTTTTAAAGATACTACCTCTTGAACACCATTTCATGTTTCTTCACATCATTTTTTGGAAGGACACCATACTTTTACTTTTTATGGAAGTAAATTTACAGTAAAATTTACCAATTTTAAGTATAAATTGATGAGCTTTGACATATGAATAACGTTGTATAACCACCACCTCAGTCACAATATAGAATCCATCATCAAAAAAGTTACTTTCTCCTTTGCAATCAACTTCTGAACTTTTGCCCATTCCCAAAAATAATTATTTTCTATTCTTTCTACCTACCTTTTCCTAGGATTCCATATTTCTAGTAACACGTGTTAGACTGCCTTCTTTTGGCTCACACATCGCTAATGCTTTTTTCCTTTACAAATTCGTTTTATCATGGCTTCATTTTGGATAGTTTGTATTGCTGTATCTTCAAATTGTTCTCTTCTTCTATAGTGTCTAATTTGCTGCTAATCTAATCCAATGAATTTGTCATTTCTAATATTTTATTTCCCATCTCTAAATGTCTTATATCTTAAGTTCCTCTCATCATCATGTCTTCCTTTACCTCTTTGAACATATCAAATATAGTTATAGTAGCTGTTTTGATGTCCTTTTTTTGCTGGTTCCTGCACTTTGTCATTTCTGAATTTCTTTCTATTGGCTGGTTTTTATCCTTACTGTGGGTTGTATATTCCTACTTCTTTGCATGACCAATAATTTTTTATTGATTGACAGGAAGAGTAAACTTTACATCACTGGTTGTTGGATTTTTGTTCTGATGTACAATTATTTGCAACCAGCTGCAACCTTCTGAGTCTTGCTTTTAAACTTTGTTAGAGAAGGTCCAGAGCAGCCTTTAATCAAGTCCAATTTATCTCCATTATTAAAGTGATAACTTTCCTAGTATTCTGCTCTGTGAAATCTTTGTGCTGTAGCTAGTAGAGACATGAATATTTACCAACCCTGTGTGCCCCGAATTTTGTTCTACTCATCCTTCTACAGTTACTTCCCTGGCCTCAGTTTCCTCTCACATGTGCACAGATCAATACTCAAAGATTCAAGGGGATCCCTCTAGAGATCTGTGGAGTTCTCTCTTTTTAGAGTCCTTTCTCCTTAATACTCCACTCTAAAAATTCTGACAGGCTTGACTTCCCCAAACTCTGATTTCCATCTCTTCGATTCAGCAAGACTAGCAGAGACTTCCCCTGTCCCCACCCCCCACCCCATCTCATTTCCTCTAGATAATAACCTGGTATAATCTTAGTACTCATCTGGTTTATTTCCTTTCTGTCAGTCCTACACTGCCTATTGTCCGATGCCTGCAAACCATCACTTTATATAATTTCTCTGGTACTTTTCAGTTAACGTAGTACAGTAAATCCAAACCCTGTAACTCCATCCTGGCTGAAGCAGAAGTCTACAGCATCATTCTTTTTCTTTCTTTCTTTCTTTTTTCTTTTATTTATTTATTTACTTTTATTATTAACATATAATGTATTATTTGTTTCAGGGGTACAGTTCTATGATTCATCAGTCTTACACAATTCACAGTGCTCACCATAGCACATACCCTCCCCAATGTCCATCACCCAGCCACCCCATCGCTCCCACCCCCCTCCCCTCCAGCAACCCTCAGTTTGTTTCCTGAGCTTAAGAGTCTCTTATGGTTTGTCCTCCTCTCTGGTTTCGTCTTGTTTCATTTT
>NW_027876384.1:0-248 GCF_054177405.1 Leptonychotes weddellii | reverse complement strand
CTTTACATAGATTTATATGTCTATGTACATAATTTAAATCCATTTTATTGATGTACGATGTACACATAATAGACAATTTAAGTGTACAGTTGGTTGTGTTTTGACACAGATGTCCCTTCATGTAGCCACCAGCACCACTATGATGGTTTATGGCATTTCCATTATCTTAGAAACTGTTGTGCCTTTTGCAGGAAATGCTACCCCCCGCCCCCAGTCCCTGAGTAGCACTGATGTGTTTTCTGTCAGGG
>NW_027876383.1:0-248 GCF_054177405.1 Leptonychotes weddellii | reverse complement strand
GGGAAGAGAGGAGAGCCAGTTTTCCTCCAGTCAGTGAAACTATTAAAACAAACAGACAGGCATGCACGTGCGTGCACACACACACACACACGCATTTTTAACAGGTAAAATTAATTTTATGGAAAGCAGTACAATCAAAAGCCTAAATAACAAAAGAAGGCAGCGAGACCCATTTTTTTTTTTCTTTTTCACCTTGGCACCTCCTGAAATAATAAAAGAGCCATATATCCATTCATTCCGAGCCCCCT
>NW_027876382.1:0-248 GCF_054177405.1 Leptonychotes weddellii | reverse complement strand
GTGTGGGTGTCAACAAGTACATGGTGAGCAGAACAGAGAGGGGAAGTCGCTCCGTGCCATTTGAGGGGCTGGAGGAAGGTTTTCTGGGTCAGCGCTAGGATTGTAGGCCCACTAGGAGTTGGCTGGATGGACCCAGGCTGGCTCCTGCCTGTTTGTGATGAACAGGAGGGAGGAGAGTGCGGAGCAGAGAGGTCCACGGGAGGCAGGGCCTGCGTCCCTGCTGCGGGCCTGGCTGTGGAGCCGCGGTC
>NW_027876381.1:0-248 GCF_054177405.1 Leptonychotes weddellii | reverse complement strand
TGGGACCCCTACTTTTTTTATAATGACCATTAATGTCCCATTGAACCCTCTTTAGGAAATGCAGCTTTCTCAAAAGGAGACAAAGATGAACCAGGCATATTTACCACCTTCAGAGGAACTTGACCATGGAATGGAACATAAAGATGCACAGCACAAAACAAGAGCAAACAAAGCACAGATGTGTGTGTGTGTGTGTGTGCACATGCAGAGGGCAAGAAACATGTGTGAGCTGATTGCTGATTTCATTG
>NW_027876380.1:0-248 GCF_054177405.1 Leptonychotes weddellii | reverse complement strand
TTCCAAAGTATGAAAATAATTTGCCTTATTCCTTCCATGTCCCAGGTGACCCAGCCTGAAGCAAGTCCAACCAAGAGCAGCTTGGTATAGTGAAAAGCTCTATGCCCCCTGAAAATTATATGATCAGGGTTCCTTCCACCCCAGACTCTAACTGGATGTGTAAACTGTGCCCAATTGCCCAGTATTTTTGACCTCACATTTCTCATCTATAAATGAGAAGGTGAACCATCCAGTTCCATAAGATATTA
>NW_027876379.1:0-248 GCF_054177405.1 Leptonychotes weddellii | reverse complement strand
TTACTTGCAAAATGGAGTGGTGCAGTAAATAGTGCTTTTTTCTGATATGCATCTGAATTGGGAGAGAGTAGAAATGACTGACACCTCCCTATCTGCTTACAAGTAGAGGGTTTTATTTAAAAAAGAGGGTTTGACACAGGGAGTAAAAGTTTGTTTGTCTGGGGCGCCTGGGTGGCTCAGTTGGTTAAGCGACTGCCTTCGGCTCAGGTCATGATCCCAGGGTCCTGGGATCGAGTCCCGCATCGGGC
>NW_027876378.1:0-248 GCF_054177405.1 Leptonychotes weddellii | reverse complement strand
CAAGATGTTATGGTAGGGAGGGAGAAGAGCAGCAGGAACATGGTTGATAAGTCAAGGCAACTCTAAGGGGTAGCCCTTATTCATCAAATGTAGGATGGTGGGTGGGTGTAGAAGAGTCCAGGAGGAAAGCACTAGCAATGGGATCATTTGGGGGTGAACAAATCATTCTTTTAAAATTCTACTCTAAAATGTGCTTTATGTATTTTGGATACTAACTCTTTATCATATATGTCATTTGCAAATATCTT
>NW_027876377.1:0-248 GCF_054177405.1 Leptonychotes weddellii | reverse complement strand
TAGTGCTACTCCTGACTTCTCCCTGAACACCAAACTGCGTGACCAGGGCTGCCCATCTGACCACCAGGTTTCCAGTTACTCGTTTTTCCTTCCTGAGGTCAACTATCCATTTTTGACTGTTAGATACTCTTCTTTTGACGTTTACCCAAGGAAGATATGCTATGCACATGGTTCTGCTCTTTGCTATTTTTTTTTTTTTAAAGATTTTATTTATTTATTTGAGACAGAGAGAATGAGAGACAGAGAGC
>NW_027876376.1:0-248 GCF_054177405.1 Leptonychotes weddellii | reverse complement strand
CTAGATTTTGGGTGTATTTTGGTCTGTTAGAACAAATTGCCTCCCAAAATTTTAAAGAAAGAAAAACATATATACAAAAATAAGGGTAAATACAATGAAGGGATGGAATATGACTGTAAAGATGAAAATTAAAAAAGATTTTAAAAAAGGAATTGATAAGTTTGTTGAAAAATGAATGAAAAAAAGTAAAAAAAAAAAAGAATGTGATCAGGCGGGAGACTAGGACAAAGTCATGCACTAGATTAAGG
>NW_027876375.1:0-1732 GCF_054177405.1 Leptonychotes weddellii | reverse complement strand
AAGTAAATACAGACAAAGCTCTGGGTGTACTATTAGCATACAGTGAGCACCCTGTGTGCATAGGCTCTAACGGTCATTAATGCCTTTGTAGATCAGGTTAGAATTACAAAAAGTTAGAACTCATCAGGACCTCGAAAATAATGGCCATTCTTTAAATGAGATCTCTTCTTTTCTACCCTCTCTATTTCTATAAAAAGGTGTAGATATTTGTGTCTGTGGAGGAGGTGAGTTCAAGGTCTTCCTACCTCAAGGCATCTTGGATTGGAACCTATTTTGACAACCTCTACACTGGGATGAATTAACGTACAACCATTAATAAAGTTATCCTCTATTTTTTTAATAGGTACTATCATATTTAACCAAAGTACAAAATTGTAGTAACAAGAATAACTGGGAACAAACACGACTGACTCTTGGTAAGCATACCAAGTAGAGCAGGGGGATGCAGATGTCCCAGAGTAGTGTGTATGCAAGCAATCAGTGTGCTATGGACATCAATCAGTATTGGGGGGGGGGGAGGGAGAAGATAACTGGCAGATAGGGACAAGTATTTGTGATAATCACCATTCTCATCTTTTCTGGCCTTTTACCATCCCATAATTGTTCCAAAGCAGTACAGTGTGTTAGGTGTACTAGTTTCCTAGGACTGCTGTAACAAAGCACCACAAATTGAGTGACATAAAATAACAGACATTTATTCTCCCACCAGTTCTAGATGCTAAAAACCCAAAATCCAGGTTTTAGCAGGGCTGGTTCTGTGAAAATTAATAAAAGGAAATATCATTTAAAATGAAGTCTAGAAGCCAGATGGGGGAGCTCTCACGTCCTACCACTAGCCAGCAAGTACAGACCCCAAAGGAACAGAGAGTACTTAGCAAGTCTTGCAAGTGGATACCGCTGTACTAAGCCCTGCAGGAGAAGGAAGTTGTTCTCCTACCCCAGCAACAGCCCAGCCAATAAGAGACTGTCACGATTCAGCCAATGAAAAGGCACCATGCCTCAAACTCCCAGTTTACTCCCGTGCATTTTTCATTGGTAACAGTCCCTCCCAACTCCCTTCTTTTCTCTGTAATAAAGCAGTCTTCTCCTTTGTTCTCTAGACTTGCCAATGCTTTGTCCTGAACTGCAATTCTCTGCTAATCCCTAGTAAACCCAATTTTGCTGGTAAAATAACTAACGGTTTTAAGTTTAACAGCTCCTTCTGGAAGTTCTGAGAGACAGTCTGTTTATGTCTCCCTGCCTCCTCCCTTCTGATGGTCTGCGGACAATCATTAGCTTGTAACACATGACTCCAGTCTCTGCTTCTGTCTTCACACGGTGTTCTACCCTCTCCTCTATTTTTAAGATTAAAAGCACAGCCTTTTAGGCAGATGGATGTGGGGTTTGAATCCAGGCTCTGTTTCTTTGTGTTCTGGGGAAAATCCACCTAACATCTCTGAGCTTCAGTTTCATGGAAAAGGGGAACAATAATATCTTCCTCAGGGCTGTTGTGATGAAGTAGTTATGTTGCAGAAGGCAGAATATAAATGGTGGCCATTGGAATTAAGCTCACGGTCAATACAGAGTGATTTTTGCTCTCTCCAGTTTGTATATTTTAGTACGATGAAGTACAAGACCTATACCATACAAATTTAGGGACAAAAAGTACGAATCCTTATGGAATTAGTTTATATTCAGAGATTTCTCAATTTCTGAGCAAGAAGTTCAGACTTAGGTCCTCACCTTGCCTTCC
>NW_027876374.1:0-248 GCF_054177405.1 Leptonychotes weddellii | reverse complement strand
TGACTTCCAGGTCCCAGGTGGTGACCAGAGGCAGCTACTCTGTTGCAAGATGGCGGTGTTGACACCAGCTCAGAGGCCATGGAGTACCCAGTTCCAGCCAATGAAGGCTCTGCTCAAGCACGAATCTCTGGGCTCCCAGGCCTCAGCAGACAGGGGTGAGTGTTATCTTCTGGGCAGTTTGAATTCTACAGACTTCATCAGCTTCATTTAAAAGACAGATCTGTTGACAGGTGCTTTATATGCCCATC
>NW_027876373.1:0-248 GCF_054177405.1 Leptonychotes weddellii | reverse complement strand
GCTTTTATTCATTGGTTTCTGCTTCCTGTTTGGTAAGACTGGATTTGCAGTGTGAATGAGGTGTCCAGTAAAATGTTGTGAACTTAATTCTGAGCACAAACTGCGCATCTAGTGACTACTTACTGACTTGAAAGTTAGGGTTCTATCTCTGCCAATAGAAATAGCACAAATAGCACATTTGTATTCCTATTTCCCCAAATACAAACAAATAAGCTGTATTTCATTTTACAGTGTTTTAAACAAGATAT
>NW_027876372.1:0-248 GCF_054177405.1 Leptonychotes weddellii | reverse complement strand
TCCCAGCACCTTCGAATTAATCCTCCAACTACCGTGAAGTGAGGTCATCCCCACCTGCTGAGTGGGAGCCCCCGCCCCCCCAGCATGTGTTGAATGAACGAACGAACAGGGGGTGACTGCCCCTTCTCTGCTGCCCCAGGCTCTCGGGAGGGCTGACACCAGGCCTGGGCCATGTGCGGGGAGGGGGCCGTCCTCCCTCAGGGGCTGTTTCTTCTTGGTCCGGAGGCAACGCCCGACTCTGCTCTTCC
>NW_027876371.1:0-248 GCF_054177405.1 Leptonychotes weddellii | reverse complement strand
TCCCTGTTCAGCGGGGAGTCTGCTTCTCCCTCTTCCTCTGCTCTGCCCACTGCTCGTGCTCTCTCTCTCAAATAAGTAAAATCTTTAAAAAATATATTTAAAAAAAAGGAAGGGGAGGGCAAAGGCAGAGGCACAGGCTAACCCAGGGAGGTGTGAAAGAGCTTGTAAGTGAGGGACAGTCAAAAGTTGTGTTGATAGTAGGGAGTCTGGCTGGCCCAGTAGAGCGTGCAACTCTCGATCTCAGGGTT
>NW_027876370.1:0-248 GCF_054177405.1 Leptonychotes weddellii | reverse complement strand
TGGTTCCAAAAGTCTGGCTATGAAGGCAGAGAAAGTTCCAGTTGGAAGAGAGTGAGGGTGAAGGAGGACCTCTTTGCCAAAGAGGAGAGATTTGAGTGTGTGAGTGCCATGGGGAGCAGTGAGGGAAATGTCAAAGGTGCAGGGGAGAGGCAGCTGGGAGTGCAGGGTCCTTAGGGAGGTGGGGAGGATGGGGCAGGCCATAAGTGGGGAGATGACTCTGGGAGCTCTGCAGACACAGCACAGGGGGG
>NW_027876369.1:0-248 GCF_054177405.1 Leptonychotes weddellii | reverse complement strand
CACACCCACACCTGCAGCTTTCATTTTAAGCAGCTGCACTTATAGCACCTCCTTCCTTCTCTTGATGTACCTTCTAGCATTCATTACCTAATGCTTCCATCCACCAAATTATCTTCTATCTCAACCCCTTTAGCTCAAAACTAAAATATTTTTTATGCCTTTATGGCATTCACTAATTTAGAATAATAATATAACTGTTTTCTCTTTTTCAAACCTCACCCCATATCTCTGAGCCCAATTCTTGCCAT
>NW_027876368.1:0-248 GCF_054177405.1 Leptonychotes weddellii | reverse complement strand
GCACACTTACACTGGCCTTCCCTGTGGAAATCCTGTATGATCTGGCTATGCTATTCTTTTTTTTTTTTTTTTATTCTTATGTTAATCCCCATACATTACATCATTAAATTTAGATGAAGTGTTCCATGATTCATTGTTTGTGCATAACACCCAGTGCTCCATGCAGAATGTGCCCTCCTCAATACCCACCACCAGGCTCACGCAGCCGGGGGGGGGGGGGGGGGGGGGGGGGGGGGGGGGGGGGGGGG
>NW_027876367.1:0-248 GCF_054177405.1 Leptonychotes weddellii | reverse complement strand
AGTTATACTCATGATAATTTGTGTAATTCTCTATCATTGTACATTTTGCCTGTTTTCATTTTCTCACTATTATAAACAATATTGTGATAATAATCATTTTTATGCATATAGGTATTCATAGCTGCCTAATTATTTTCTTCATTTTTTTTAAGATTTTATTTATTTATTTGAGAGAGTGAGAGAAAGAACGAGCAGGGGGAAGGGACAGAGGGAGAAGCAGACTCCCCACTGAGCAGAGAGCCCAACGT
>NW_027876366.1:0-248 GCF_054177405.1 Leptonychotes weddellii | reverse complement strand
TTATGACATACTTCTAATACCTAAAACCAAACCAGTTAAAATACAAGAATAAGAGTTAAAAGCAGCCCCTCTCCCATGCACTGAACTACAAACAAAAGTCTTTTGGTATCTTAGTTTCTGTGGTCTTCACTGGAAAAGAAATTAGAACAAACTGTACAAAACCATTTTTTACATAGAAGTATGAACAATAAATGCTATCTCTAACAGTTCTGACTGTAAATTACCAGGTAGATATTTTTTGAAACAGA
>NW_027876365.1:0-248 GCF_054177405.1 Leptonychotes weddellii | reverse complement strand
TTAATCTCAGGAAACAAACTGAGGGTTGCTGGAGTGGTGGGGGGTGGGAGGGATGGAGTGGCTGGGTGACACTGGGGAGGGTATGTGCTATGGTGAGCGCTGTGAATTGTGCAAGACTGTTGAATCACAGACCTGTACCTCTGAAACAAATAATACATTATATGTTAAAAAAAATAAAAAAGATGAAGAAGAAGATCGCAGGAAGGGAAAAATGAAGCGGGGGAAATTGGAGGGGGAGACGAACCATA
>NW_027876364.1:0-1733 GCF_054177405.1 Leptonychotes weddellii | reverse complement strand
GCCCCTGGTAAGGAACTTTTGATGAGATCTATAAGGATCCCTTCAGCTCTGATGCCTTATACTTGTATGTTTCATCACAGAATAGTTTGTTTCAAAAAGCTTTTAAAGAAAGGCCACAGAAGAACCACAAAAGATGCCAGTAGCCAAAATAACCTCGAGAAAGACGAACAAAGCTGGGGGTATCAGGCTTCCTGATTTCAAGCCATACTACAAAGCTATAGCCATCAGAGCAGTATGATACTGGCATGAAAATGGAGACATAAATCGATGGAACAAAATAGAGACTCCGGAAATAAACCCATGTGTATATGGTCAATTAATTTATGATGAAGGAGGTAAGAATATCCAGTGGGAAAGTATGGTCTCTTCAATAAAAGGTGTTGGGAAAACTGGACCTCAACATGCAAAAGTATGAAACTAGGCCACTATCTTACACCAAATATAAAAATTAACTCAAAATGGATTAAAGACTTGAATGTAAGACCTGAAACCATAAAACTGCCAGAAGAAAACATAGGAGGGTAAGCTCCTCAACACCAGTCTTAGTGATTTTTTTTTTAATCCGATTCCAGAAGCAAGGAAAACAAAAGAAAAAATAAACAGCTGGGACTACATCAAAGTAAAAAGCTTCTGCACAGTGAAGGAAACCATCAACAAAATAAAAAGGTAACCTACTGAATGGGAAAAATATTTGCAAATCATATATCCAATAAGGGGTTAATATCCAGAATACAGCC
This sequence comes from Leptonychotes weddellii, assembly GCF_054177405.1. Lineage (NCBI taxonomy): Eukaryota > Metazoa > Chordata > Mammalia > Carnivora > Phocidae > Leptonychotes > Leptonychotes weddellii. Next base: position 996 of record NW_027876364.1, on the reverse strand, counting down.
TACAAGTCAACACAACTCAATAACAAAAGACCAAATAATCCAATTTAAAAATGAATAGAGGATCTGAATAGGCATTTTTCTAACAAAGACATACAGATGACCAACAGGCACATGAAAAGATGCTGAACATCACTCATCGTCATGCAAATCACAATGATGTATCACCTTGTACCTGTCATAATGGCTATTACCAAAAAGCTAAGAAATAAGAAGCATTGGCAAAGATGTAGAGAAAACGGAACCCTCGTGCACTGTTGGTGGGAATGTAAATTGGTGCATCTGCTATGGAAAACAGTATGGAAGAGTCTCAAAAAATTAAAAATAGAAACACCATATAATCCAGCAAAATCTATGTCTGCGTATTTATCTGAAGGAAGCAAAATCATTAATTCAAAAAAGTATCTGCTCCCCCATGTTCATTGCAGAATGATTTATAATAACCAAGGCATGGAAACAACCTAAGTGTCCACTGATGGATGAATGGATAAAGAAAATGTGTTATATGTGTGTGTGTGTGTGTGTGTATATATATATATATATATATATGTATATATGAATACTATTCAGTCATGAGAAAGAATAAAATTGACGACAACATGGATAGATCTTGAGGGCATTATGGTTAAGTGAAACAAATGAGAGAAAGATGAATATGGTATGATCTCATTTATATTGGAACCTTAAAAAAAGATTCCAAGTGCTCTACGTATAGGGATTCTTTTAATCCTCATAAGAACCCTATGTAGTAAGGACTATTAGTACTCCCATTTTACAGATGAGGAAACTGAGGCATGCATTTGTGTAAGCAAATGGTGGAAATAGGATTCAAATCTGGGCAGCCTGGCACCAGAGCCTGGGCTCTTAGTTTTCATAGCTATTGAAAGATGAGAAAGTGTGCAGCATCCATCCACAAAGTATATGGAATAGCACACATAGCACTGATTTTTGACTCTGTGCTTAAGCCAGATGCACCTGTCTAGCACACAGTGTGCTCCT
>NW_027876363.1:0-248 GCF_054177405.1 Leptonychotes weddellii | reverse complement strand
TTTTTATAGCTCTTAAAGTTCCCGACCTATTTTGTATGGATTCTAACTATGCGGAATGGTAAAGGGGTGTGCAATTAAAGCACAGTTGAACTGTCACATTGAAATTTGTGTAAATATTTATAAGCTATTGGCATTATATGAGAAGGAACACTTGGGTTTTTCATTGTCGTTGTTTTGGGTTTTTTTTGTTGTTGTTGTTCTTTTCCTTTTTTTTTTTTTTCTTTCTTCTTCTTCTTTTTTTTTTTTTT
>NW_027876362.1:0-248 GCF_054177405.1 Leptonychotes weddellii | reverse complement strand
TTTAAAAAAAGAACCACAGACTATTTCATTAGAATTAGAAGATGCTTAGAAGTTTCATCATGTAAATCACATAAACGATTTCTGGGACAGAGACCTGTATTAAGCATGTGTTTCTGAGGCCTTGCTCACTGGAGCCGGACCTGCCAGCCAGCGCAAACCAACCAGCCCCGTAATCCACACCCCCAGCCACCTCCTGTGTCCACTGCCCCAATCACCTCAAGGCCCCGTACCTTACAACGGGGGACAGC
>NW_027876361.1:0-248 GCF_054177405.1 Leptonychotes weddellii | reverse complement strand
TTCACCCCCCTCATCGGTCCCTCCTATTGCTTCTTCTCATAGTGGCATTTGGTCCTTGTATTCTTAATGCCCTTACTAGGTTTATCACTTCTCAAATTGCTAAAATCAGACTCCAGTTACTCCTTACTCACTATCGCCCCATAGAAGATGAAAATGATGCCCTTTAAACTAGGTGTTTAAAGGGGCATCAAAGGGGGGAAATAATGGGGAAAATCTGTGTCCTAAGATGGCCGACTAAGCCAGTGAGA
>NW_027876360.1:0-248 GCF_054177405.1 Leptonychotes weddellii | reverse complement strand
TTGAATTTCAACCTTCAAAAAAATGACTCCAACTATATTTGTATATATACATATGTGTTTACATGTAATGTGTATATATGAAGACTATCTACTAAATTGTTTAAATATTAGTCCACATAAGGGAAGATATTGAAGCCAAAATCTAATACTTAAGTCTATAGCTTAGTATAAATTTCTTTAACAATAACTTTTTTTTTTTTCCAATTCTATATTTTATTCATTTCTCTATTTGGTGTCAGTGACTCTTT
>NW_027876359.1:0-248 GCF_054177405.1 Leptonychotes weddellii | reverse complement strand
TATTGATCTCAGGGTCATGAGTTTGATCCGCATGTTGGGAGTAGGGGTTACTTTAAAAAAAAAGCACGTCTTTAAAAAATCCTCTCATCTATCATACACAGATGTCAGAGGGCAGAACCTAAGCGTCTGTAGGTTGCACACTTTGGTACCAGATTGACTTTTTTGTTCTTTATAAGAAAGACCGAGGGTTCCTGGGTGGCTCAGATGGTTAAGCGTCTGCCTTCGGCTCAGGTCATGATCTCAGGGTC
>NW_027876358.1:0-248 GCF_054177405.1 Leptonychotes weddellii | reverse complement strand
TCAGAACCATGTGGCATTTATATTTTTCCTGACCTCATTTGAAGCATCGCTAACATCAGGGGATAAGATGCTAAGGGAGAGTCCTTCACTTAGTGGTAGACTCTAAACTAAGAAGGAAGAAAAAAGAGTTTGGAGAATAAATGTCTCTGACGGCATGAAATTGTTCTTGAAGTTTTAATGATGGAGAAAATAGTAAGTTGTCATTTAAAATAGCTAAATTACCTCGTTTGTTGAAATGTGGTTGATTT
>NW_027876357.1:0-248 GCF_054177405.1 Leptonychotes weddellii | reverse complement strand
AGAGATTAAAAGAGACCAAGATAAACATTAGTAGCAAATTTCTCACAGCGATATTATATGTACTATCAGGTAATCCGAGAGCTATTTTGGAACATTGTGAGTGCTGATGTAGAGGCCAAGGGAAGGTAGCCCCAAGAGAATGTAGCCCCAAGGTACATTTTGGCATGAACATTATTTTGAGTTAAAAGAAGTCAAAACCGAGGAGATTCAGGAAAAGCTCTTTATGTCTCCCTCAACTGTCTGCTTGT
>NW_027876356.1:0-248 GCF_054177405.1 Leptonychotes weddellii | reverse complement strand
CTACCCCTCCGATTTCCCCCCCTTCATTCTTCCCCTCCTGCTACCTTCTTTTTTTTTTTCCTTAACATATATTGCCTTATTTGTTTCAGAGGTACAGATCTGAGATTCAACAGTCTTGCACAATTCACAGTGCCCAAGCTCTTTTTAATGGGTCTAATGAAATTGGCCATGGAGGCTCTCTACACTGTGTGGGCTGTCTTGTGGTGCGCCTCTAAATCCCTCCACACTCTGGCCCTGCAGGCTGGCCT
>NW_027876355.1:0-248 GCF_054177405.1 Leptonychotes weddellii | reverse complement strand
TGCTGTAAATAAAAAAGTCTAATATTATCTTTATTTTTTTCTTTCTCCCCCAAATTTCTTTTTATCTGCTTTTATAAGAATTTCTCTTGTATGCTTTAAAATTATCTTATTTTGTTTGTCAGTAATTTGGGATTATGCAAGAGTGGGGTCTTTTTTGTTGTTGTTGTTTTTTAATTCAGTATAAGAATGTTTTCTTCTTTTTTTTTTTTTTTTAAAGATTTTATTTATTTGACAGAGAGAGATACAGC
>NW_027876354.1:0-248 GCF_054177405.1 Leptonychotes weddellii | reverse complement strand
TTTAAAAAAAAAAAAAGAAGTTGCCTCCGTATCAGTGAGCCGGGGCCTCGAGTTCCCTCAGTGTGGGGGTGGGGCCAGAGCCCCAGGTATCCAGCTACCTACCTCGGCCTGCACCTGCACACACCAACGACCCCCCACTGGCCCCACTCTCACTGGTGGAGCGCACATGAGGGGGAGCAGGGGCCTGGGCTGGGGGCGGCGCAGAGAAGAGCTCAGCCCTACCCTGCCCTGCCGGTGTGACTCGGGTA
>NW_027876353.1:0-1733 GCF_054177405.1 Leptonychotes weddellii | reverse complement strand
CCAACAAAACTGTGCCTTGTTCACTGCAGAGGGTGCGGTAAATACATGATCTTTTCTTCCTTCTTAGGAGTGAAAAAAAAAGTGCCAGAAAGAGGGTGGAGGCGGGTGAGGCCATGTCCCTGTTGCCGAGGGGGGCTTCTGTGAAGGCTGGGTGTCTGTTGTACGTAAAGGGTGACTTGCTTGTATTTTCCACCTGCTCGGCTGCCCCGGGGAGGAATAACCTAAGGGGCAGGAGGTTGGGTAGACATGCCCATTGGTTGGAAAACGTTGGGAACCTTGATACAAGCCTCCAGAGGAGAGTGAAAGAATTTTCAAAACGGAAATGATTACTTAACTGGTCTGTGTTGACAATTCACTTTGGACCTGTCTGTGTTTCCTCTTACTTCACTGGCTTGGGAAGTGACCTCAGATCAAGTAAGTGAGTGAGAAAAAACAGTTGAAATTAAGTCAAAGTACCCATGAAAGTGATATTTCAATTCAAAAAAATTGTAAGCACCAACTGTGCCTCTAAAAGCAGTTTTATTTCACGTTTGACTTTTCTTTCCCCTCCACAGTTTATAAGGCAGGAAAGCTGCTGAGCCTGGGGAACCAGCCCTGCAGGCCGTGTTTGGATTGTGTCATTTGTTGGCAATCAGAATTTTAAAGAACCCAAAAGGGAATCTCAAAGATCATGTAGTCTAATGCTCTCATTTTACGTTTTTGTTTTATGAAACTCAACGAAGCGATGTGCCAAATGATTTTAGAGCAGTGATAGCAGACATGGGATGGAAATCATATTCTCTCTGCATGATGCGTGCACAAAGCAACAACATAAAACTTGTCCCTCACTAGTAACTACATTGTAAGTTATCTGTTGCTGTGTCATGAACCACCCTATTCTCAGTGTCTTATACCAGTTTGTTATTTCGGTGGTTCTATGGGATGGCTGGGCAGTTCTTGCTCGGGGTCTCTCCATGCTTGTGTGGATGCTCAGAGGTATCTGAAGGCTCAAGGGGGCTGGACATCCAGGACACTTTTTTACACACAGCCACCGGGTGGGGGGCTGGCTGTTGGCTTGAAGCTCAGCTGGGCTTGGGATCAGCTTGTCTTGAAGGTCCCTTCTGTTCTGTAAACTTGGGCAAGTTATTCCCTCACAAGAGACTCATTTCATGAGAATGTCTTAGGTTGCAAGGAAGACATTCATTTAAGTTGCTTCTCTGACTTTAAGATTACACCTACACATCACATCAATAAAACTGATGAACTGGATTTCAAGAATAAAACAACTGGTGGGTGTTCAGGGTTCAAGGAAGCAGCCGATGTTTATGGATTAGTTAAAATGTCGTTCCCTGGTTCTTGCTTGAGGGTCTGTTTTCTTTTCCTTTTGCTTTTTCCATCTTCTGTTTCTGCTTTATGTAGAACATCTGCTTACCATGATCCTTCCTCGGGGCTCCCTTCATTCTGCATCTCAGTCTAGTTTCCATGGCTCGGTCCTTAATCCTTAGTACAAACGAGAGAGAGAGGCGGGCAGAGGACTCTGTGATGGGCCCTGCTTGTAGAGTCAGGCTATGTGGTTACTGGCCACCCCAGATTGACTGCCCCTAGGTTGGTGTCTGCTCTAGACCATCAGCTGTGGCTGGCGGGGGGGTGGGGGGGGGCAGGATCTTGACCTGAGCTGAAATCAAGAGTCAGACACTTCAACCGACTGAGCTACCCAGGCATCCCTGTTGGGAATTTTTTGATTACTGATTCAA
>NW_027876352.1:0-248 GCF_054177405.1 Leptonychotes weddellii | reverse complement strand
CATATCAACCCTTATTTTGTACATATATAAGTTTTTCTTTCTTTAAAACTTTGGGACACACTTTCTTCTAACAGACCAAAATACACCCAAAATCTAGTCTGCGGCACTGATCTATGCACCAGACTGATCATATCTGATCATATTCTGTTTTTTTTGTTTTGTTTTGTTCTGTTTTTGTTTGTTTTTATCTTTTTTTTTTCCTTTTCTTTTTTCTTTCCCTTTCTTTTCCCCGGCTTCAGGTTTTTTCT
>NW_027876351.1:0-248 GCF_054177405.1 Leptonychotes weddellii | reverse complement strand
GGGAACCACCATGCCCATGCTACAGAGAAGGGGATGGAGGCTTCTGGAAGTTCTGCATGTCGTTGGGACCACACGGCCTTTAAGTGTGACAGTGTGACTCTGGTTCTGGGCTCTTAGCCACCAAGTTCAAGGTAGGGCCTTGGGTGACTTAACAGGGTGGGGTGGATGGTCTCAGGGAGGCCCAGGATGGCTGGTGTGGAAGGAAAGGAGGTGAGCGGAGAGGCCTGCCTGAGCGTCCTCCACATCCT
>NW_027876350.1:0-248 GCF_054177405.1 Leptonychotes weddellii | reverse complement strand
TACTTAGCAAGAAAAAAGGAATGAATTATTGACACATGCTACAATATGAATGAATCTCAAAATAATTATTCTATGTGAAAGAAGCCAGTCAGGCCAAAAACAAAGTATGTATTGTTTAATTTTTTTTTTATAAAGAAAACAAATGAGTGTCTTCCTGGGGCTGGAGAAATTGACCACAGAGGCACATGAGGGAACTTTTGGGGGGTGATGAAGATATTTTCTATCTTGTAAGGGGATCCTGATATTTG
>NW_027876349.1:0-248 GCF_054177405.1 Leptonychotes weddellii | reverse complement strand
TAGGGACCGGGGTCTGGGGCAAGCAGAGGAGGGAGCGTGAGGAAGAAGACACTAGGCGCTAAGTCAGGGTCCGGGAAAGGGTCTTTGAAGCGCCCTCTTCGGTCCCTAAGGAGGTCTTGGCTGAGGCTCCTGGACGTGCGGACGTGCACGAGAGCACGGCCGGGGTCGGGGTCCTCTCTGCAGTGCCCCCGAGCCTGCCGTGCCCCAGGCCTGGCGTGGGAGGGAGGTAGTGACCCTGGGGGGAACCG
>NW_027876348.1:0-248 GCF_054177405.1 Leptonychotes weddellii | reverse complement strand
AGTTCGTAGCAGAGCAATCGATGCCTCTAAAGACATTGGCACCTGGACGATGGCTCCCTGTGGCACCAACAGGAGAGAATCGTCACTGAGAAAGCGGTAACTCTGAGACCTTGGGGAACTTCAGGCTCTTCTGAGCCAGCAATGGGAGACAGAACCAGCGCCTCCCAGTAAAAGTAGGTGTTAAGATAGTTGATCTTTCCTATCCTTTGGTATAAGTTATGTCCAAAATCACCTACCTTCTTCTTCCT
>NW_027876347.1:0-248 GCF_054177405.1 Leptonychotes weddellii | reverse complement strand
GAGGGTCAGAGGGAGAAGCAGACTCCCTGCCGAGCAGGGAGCCCGATGTGGGACTCGATCCCGGGACTCCAGGATCATGACCTGAGCCGAAGGCAGTCGCTTAACCAACTGAGCCACCCAGGCGCCCCCGGGCTTTATATTTTTAATACTTACATAAAATAATTGGTACAGACTATTCCTAACGTTTGATACTGATCATTAAACAACAGCCAAGACACTCCTGAAAAAGAACTAAGTAGGAGGAGACT
>NW_027876346.1:0-248 GCF_054177405.1 Leptonychotes weddellii | reverse complement strand
TTCCAGGGAGGACATCTAAGCAGCATGTTTTGTTTTTGGGAAAATTTTCACTAAGAATGAATGTATTTAATGTTTTTTAAATTATTCGATTTTTCTCTTATCTGGGGACTATTTTGAAAAGTTTTATTTTTCTAGGAATTAGTACATTTTACCCAATTTTTCATTAGCATAAAATTATCCATAATATCCTCTGAATTTCTTCTTCATGTCTGCAATATCAGTAATTTTGTCCTTTTAAAAATTTCTTT
>NW_027876345.1:0-248 GCF_054177405.1 Leptonychotes weddellii | reverse complement strand
TTCTTCTTCTCTTTCCTTCCTTCCTTCCGTCCTTCCTACATTCATTCCGTCCTTCCTTCCTTCCATCCTTGCTTTCTTCTACAACTTTCCTGGAGTTCATAATTGTCTGGTTTCTTTACTGTTTAATGTTCTATGTTCTATGACTAATACTTCTACCAGATCTCCCAACAAAAGAGATCCCTTGATTTTCTTAGACGTGTCCCCCCTGGAGCCCTCCACCCTCTCTAGACTTGATACATGGCTATTGT
>NW_027876344.1:0-248 GCF_054177405.1 Leptonychotes weddellii | reverse complement strand
GAGTGTGTTCTCAGGTAGCCTCTGGATTTGAGGCAAAGAAGCACAAAGGCCTCATGACGCTGCTTAGAATAATGGGGGCAGGGGTGGATGGATAAGTATGGGCAGAACAAAGAGAAAATATCTCCAGTAATCACTGTCATTCTGGGATAAAAGAGACTTCCTGCCCATTCTGTGTGTTCATTCATGGGTTTAATCCACAAATATTTATTGAGAGCCTCTAATGTTCCAGGTGCTGGGCTAGACACTGG
>NW_027876343.1:0-248 GCF_054177405.1 Leptonychotes weddellii | reverse complement strand
GGTGTAAAGGACAGAGTGTTCTTAGGTCTCTCACGGCCCTAAAATTGTTACGTGTTTGTAACCTTTCATTTAGGGTTATCATGTACTGGTTGAATTTATTAAAAGCCTTTTCATGTCTATGGGAAGTTGTAGTGACAGTAGGATAATGACCTGATTCTATGTAAAATTTAATTCAATGAATGGTCTTCAATACATACTATGTCTCAAGCAATATAACAAATTTGGGGATTGAAAAGTAACATAAAAAT
>NW_027876342.1:0-1733 GCF_054177405.1 Leptonychotes weddellii | reverse complement strand
TGTACCCCAGTATGTAGGAACTCTCCAGTTCAGAGCTACAAATAATGGGCATGTGGGTGGGAGGAGGGTGCTTTCCGTATAACACAGGGGCTTTCCAACCGTGGGATTTCTCAAGTTACAATACTTAAAAAGTCATGACCCAGCCCAATCCACCCCTTAGTTGATAGCTTTTATATGGACCAACACATTGATCTCCAGACCAATATGATGCCATCATTTATTATTTTCACACAATTCATCCCTTAAAAATAGAAATAGTGCTGTCACAAATAAACTTCCTTATTATAATTTCTACTTTACTAAAAGGTGTGGAGAACTAGGACCACATGAAGTCCACTCAGTTTAACCATTTCCTTATGGACATAGCTTACTGAATCCCATGTGTTTGGGGAGTTGTCTGGGATATAAGTATTTTCCCTCTTTAATAGCACATGCTCCTCCTCCCTCCCTGGCTAGAATATAATCTTAAGGGCATGTGGTTGGAGACCACCATATATCTTATGGCTACAGTTTCTTCCGCATTATTATTGCGTAGCTGGTCATCTATAGCTGTATCACAGATCTTTGAAGTAGCCCTGTCAATCTGAACTTTGGAAATTATATACTCCATTCTGTTCCTGAGCCCAGTCGGGATTTGTGGGAGCTATTTAATGGCTCCCAGTGATGGGCTAGTTAGTTCCAAGTAGCATCTCCCCCTGTATTCCTCAGGCAGCCATTGGTGTACACGCAGTCCTCGTATCCAGTAAGTGGGAGAATTAGGAGTAGACCTGCACCTTTTCCCAAAACCGAGTCCAATTTTTGGTACTTGATATGGATATTATAATATAGGACTGTTATGAGCATCCTTGATATCTGGTGCTGGTGTCTAATCCCTTTAGCTCAGACTCAGAGAAAACATATTTAGATAGGGTGGGACTATGCCTTAGGACAACAGGAGCCAGGGAGTCTCAGGGTTTGGGAATGGATCATCTCTCTCATGGGTCCAGTTAAATGATCAGGTACGATCAACCCTGTTCCAGGTGATAGAGATTTGATAAGTATAATGTTCACGATCCCCACATATATTTTCTCTCTTAACTGCAGTAGAGCCTTCCATTTATTATTACTTTTAAGCTTAGTCTTTGCATAGGCTATCCAAGTTCTGGATTTTGCCTGGCATTTTACTCAGTACCATGATTTCCCATCCCTCAATTGTTCTAGAATAAAGTATGTATCTCCAACTGTTGGGATATGTATTATTCTGTGTCTGAAGCCTCTACACTAATTAGATAACTTGGCATAGAGCCAAATAAGCAATTTAATATTTTCCTGAGAAAAGTCAATTACCATAGGTGTTATGAGTCACCTGAGATGTCTAGGGCAATGACCATGATCATTCCTTCAAGGTAAAACTATAGCCGATGTTTTTTGTACTAAAATGAGGACTGTTGGCTTATTGGCTGTAACCTTATTTAAATTGGTATTATAGTTAGCCCTTCCATAATTAATCTTCAGTGTCTTCAGTGCAGGTAGCAGAGACCTCTTTGAGTTTCTTTCAAAAAGTTCCCATGCAGAGTTACCTCCAGCTATAGCAATATGTGATTGGCATTGAACTTTTTGGTAATACCTGGTCAGAGCTCCAAGCCAAAGAGTCCCCAGAAGAGAGCACTCTACTCACCTTCCTCACTGGGAACTAATACCTGGGATAGTACAATACACATCTTTGAATTACTGAACTTCTTTGTCTTACTACA
>NW_027876341.1:0-248 GCF_054177405.1 Leptonychotes weddellii | reverse complement strand
GATCTCCCTGCCCCTCCACATCTGTCCCCAAGCCTCGTGTCTACTGTCAATGAGGTTTCAGAGACACACATCACTTGATGAGCACCCAAGGGCTCACCACTAGGCTCTGATTCTGGGTATCATTGTGTGACAGGCCAGCTGGGCTGGGTCCCCCCCACCCCTCTTGACCCTGCTGAGGCTGCTCTCCCCTGTGCTCCCCATCTGAGATGAGAAAGAACCGAGCCGGGTGCCCTGCAGACAGGGCCGCT
>NW_027876340.1:0-248 GCF_054177405.1 Leptonychotes weddellii | reverse complement strand
TCCCAGCACCTTCGAATTAATCCTCCAACTACCGTGAAGTGAGGTCATTCCCACCTGCTGAGTGGGAGCCCCCGCCCCCCCAGCATGTGTTGAATGAACGAACGAACAGGGGGTGACTGCCCCTTCTCTGCTGCCCCAGGCTCTCGGGAGGGCTGACACCAGGCCTGGGCCATGTGCGGGGAGGGGGCCGTCCTCCCTCTTGGTCCGGAGGCAACGCCCGACTCTGCTCTTCCCCACGGGGGTCAGGG
>NW_027876339.1:0-248 GCF_054177405.1 Leptonychotes weddellii | reverse complement strand
CACTTCTCAGCATCTCACCACGCACGGAGGCGCTCTCTCCATGTCACAGAGATTGGGAGAGGTCGGCTGGCCCCCGCTGGGACCACGAGGAAGAGGAGGGGCAGCATTCTAAGGGGGTCCCCTCTGCCTCCAAGCCCTTGCCGGTGACTCCAAACCCCAAACTCACTGTCCCACACGCAGCCATCAAATCAGAGGAGTCCACTGAGAAGCGCGGACAGTGTCTCTCAGTAACGTCTGCCGGGAGAAGT
>NW_027876338.1:0-248 GCF_054177405.1 Leptonychotes weddellii | reverse complement strand
TTGTGATGCAGTTTAGCACCCCTAATTCCTATCTAGGTCATATTTTTTTCTCTTCAAGATCCAACTCAAGTAAGAAAGTAATACCAACAATTCATTGACATCAGTTTATCAGTTATCTGGCAAATCACTGAGAGACTGAATTATATAAACTATGATGAGGTAAGAAGTTGAATGCCACAATGATTAGACAAAAAGTCCCGACTGCCTGGGAAAATGTGCGAAATATGAAAGGCCAGACTTTGAATATA
>NW_027876337.1:0-248 GCF_054177405.1 Leptonychotes weddellii | reverse complement strand
GTTCAATGTCATTTGCAAAATTCAACGAGGAAAAGGGCCACTAAGTGTTGTGTCCTGGGAATCACTGAGATATGTCCATCCTGTGGGTGGTAAATGAGGGTGGGTGAGGGGGGCAGACTCCACAAGCTGGCTTTTCTTCTTGCTTTCCCGCAACACAATCCTGAGAGAGATAAGCCTGAGTGGCCTGAAGGTTTGGAAGGAACCAGGTTTATCTGTGATGAAAGCACCTGGTTAGGGGCTGGGAGGTC
>NW_027876336.1:0-248 GCF_054177405.1 Leptonychotes weddellii | reverse complement strand
TTTCTGCTTATGTGTGGTGTATCTATAGATATTTACCATATCAGATGTTAATACTGATAAAATTTAAAACATTTTTTTATTAATTCATTAAAAAATAGCATTGATCCAAAAAATAGAAATGGAAGGAAAACTTCCAAACTCATTTTATGAGGACAGCATTACCTTGATCCCAAAACCAGACAAAGACGCCATCGAAAAGGAGAATTACAGACCAATATCCCTGATGAACATGGATGCAAAAATTCTCA
>NW_027876335.1:0-248 GCF_054177405.1 Leptonychotes weddellii | reverse complement strand
TGTGATCTTACATAAGTTACTTCACCTTTTCCTGACTCTTTGACCTCATCTATAAAGATACTGATAAACACCTACCTTGCAGGATTGCCGTGAAGATTAAACAAGACAATGTACATGTCTGGTACAGAGTAAACACAATAAATGTTAGCTATTTTGGTCATCATCATCATCCTCAAAGAAAGCAGCACTCTAACTATATGTCCTGATTTATTCTCTCACAACTTCATAGGTAAGCCATGTTTGGGTGA
>NW_027876334.1:0-248 GCF_054177405.1 Leptonychotes weddellii | reverse complement strand
GCGCCTGGGTGGCTCAGTTGGTTGAGCGACTGCCTTCGGCTCAGGTCAGGGTCCCGGGGTCCTGGGATCGAGTCCCGCATCGGGCTCCCTGCTCTGCGGGGAGCCTGCTTCTCCCTCTCCCACTCCCCCTGCTTGTGTTCCCTCTCTCGCTGTGTCTCTCTCTGTCAAATAAATAAATAAAATCTTTAAAAAAAAAAAAATGGGTATCCTGGTGGCAGCCGTGTTCATGCAAAGTGGAAATGTCTTAG
>NW_027876333.1:0-248 GCF_054177405.1 Leptonychotes weddellii | reverse complement strand
GAAAATATATTTTAAATTTATTGACATTTGTTTTCTATCTTAAATTACCGTCTTTCCTGGAGAACGTTTCATGTACCTTTGAAGAAAATGTATATTTTGTTCCTGTTGAGTGTGGCATCAAATAACTGTCAGTTGATTATGGTGTTGAAGTTCTAAGTATCTCTGCTGGTTTTCTTTTCTTTTTTCTTTTTTTTTTTTTTAATTATTGACAGTGGGATTTTGAAACTTTCACCTATTATTGTTGAATT
>NW_027876332.1:0-248 GCF_054177405.1 Leptonychotes weddellii | reverse complement strand
GGAGGGGCCTTCTGCCCTCTCTGTCTACCACAGAGTATCTGGTTCCCAGGGGTGGACACTTGCCTCGGATCACACGCCCTTCCAGGTGGCAGGGCTCCGGCTCCAGCACCCCAGGCTGCCTTCCACTCAGCATCCCTGCTGCTGAGGAGGGTCTATTCAGGGTCTACCCTGCTGCCCCCGAGAGCCTCGTACATACCGTGGCTGGCGATGAGCGGGAGGTGTGGGCCAGGGAGTGTCTGGTGCTGTCC
>NW_027876331.1:0-1733 GCF_054177405.1 Leptonychotes weddellii | reverse complement strand
TGTACCCCAGTATGTAGGAACTCTCCAGTTCAGAGCTACAAATAATGGGCATGTGGGTGGGAGGAGGGTGCTTTCCGTATAACACAGGGGCTTTCCAACCGTGGGATTTCTCAAGTTACAATACTTAAAAAGTCATGACCCAGCCCAATCCACCCCTTAGTTGATAGCTTTTATATGGACCAACACATTAATCTCCAGACCAATATGATGCCATCATTTATTATTTTCACACAATTCATCCCTTAAAAATAGAAATAGTGCTGTCACAAATAAACTTCCTTATTATAATTTCTACTTTACTAAAAGGTGTGGAGAACTAGGACCACATGAAGTCCACTCAGTTTAACCATTTCCTTATGGACATAGCTTACTGAATCCCATGTGTTTGGGGAGTTGTCTGGGATATAAGTATTTTCCCTCTTTAATAGCACATGCTCCTCCTCCCTCCCTGGCTAGAATATAATCTTAAGGGCATGTGGTTGGAGACCACCATATATCTTATGGCTTCAGTTTCTTCCGCATTATTGTTGCGTAGCTGGTCATCTATAGCTGTATCACAGATCTTTGAAGTAGCCCTGTCAATCTGAACTTTGGAAATTATATACTCCATTCTGTTCCTGAGCCCAGTCGGGATTTGTGGGAGCTATTTAATGGCTCCCAGTGATGGGCTAGTTAGTTCCAAGTAGCATCTCCCCCTGTATTCCTCAGGCAGCCATTGGTGTACACGCAGTCCTCGTAACCAGTAAGTGGGAGAATTAGGAGTAGACCTGCACCTTTTGCCAAAACCGAGTCCAATTTTTGGTACTTGATATGGATATTATAATATAGGACTGTTATGAGCATCCTTGATATCTGGTGCTGGTGTCTAATCCCTTTAGCTCAGACTCAGAGAAAACATATTTAGATAGGGTGGGACTATGCCTTAGGACAACAGGAGCCAGGGAGTCTCAGGGTTTGGGAATGGATCATCTCTCTCATGGGTCCAGTTAAATGATCAGGTACGATCAACCCTGTTCCAGGTGATAGAGATTTGATAAGTATAATGTTCACGATCCCCACATATATTTTCTCTCTTAACTGCAGTAGAGCCTTCCATTTATTATTACTTTTAAGCTTAGTCTTTGCATAGGCTATCCAAGTTCTGGATTTTGCCTGGCGTTTTACTCAGTACCATGATTTCCCATCCCTCAATTGTTCTAGAATAAAGTATGTATCTCCAACTGTTGGGATATGTATTATTCTGTGTCTGAAGCCTCTACACTAATTAGATAACTTGGCATAGAGCCAAATAAGCAATTTAATATTTTCCTGAGAAAAGTCAATTACCATAGGTGTTATGAGTCACCTGAGATGTCTAGGGCAATGACCATGATCATTCCTTCAAGGTAAAACTATAGCCGATGTTTTTTGTACTAAAATGAGGACTGTTGGCTTATTGGCTGTAACCTTATTTAAATTGGTATTATAGTTAGCCCTTCCATAATTAATCTTCAGTGTCTTCAGTGCAGGTAGCAGAGACCTCTTTGAGTTTCTTTCAAAAAGTTTCCATGCAGAGTTACCTCCAGCTATAGCAATATGTGATTGGCATTGAACTTTTGGGTAATACCTGGTCAGAGCTCCAAGCCAAAGAGTCCCCAGAAGAGAGCACTCTACTCACCTTCCTCACTGGGAACTAATACCTGGGATAGTACAATACACATCTTTGAATTACTGAACTTCTTTGTCTTACTACA
>NW_027876330.1:0-248 GCF_054177405.1 Leptonychotes weddellii | reverse complement strand
TAATGCAGTGCTGCCCAACAGAACTTTCTGTGATGATGGAAATGTTCCATTATCTCTGTTGTTGAATACAGAAGCTATTAGCCACATGAATACTCACAATGTGGCTAATGCAATTGACGAACTGAGTTTTTAATTTATACAGCCACCTGTGGCTAGTGATTACCAACTGAACAGCACAGTTCTAATGCCTCATGGGTCAAAATCAGTGGTTTCTTCGGGGGATTTCTCTGATCACTGCTGAGGGGTGT
>NW_027876329.1:0-248 GCF_054177405.1 Leptonychotes weddellii | reverse complement strand
GATCATGACCTACGCTGAAATCAAGAGTCCATGCTCAACCGACTGAGCCACCCAAGCACCCCTACAGATTTGTTTTCTATGAGAACTGCTGTTCATCTCAGTCTTCTAGGGACCGGAGAGCTGAACACCTGCTGGGAAGAGTCCCAGGGACACCTCACTTCCCTTTGAATTCTGAAAGCGAACCCTTCAATGACAGCAATAGAAATGGACTCTAGCCAAAATTAGGTACAAAAGAAATGCATTGACAG
>NW_027876328.1:0-248 GCF_054177405.1 Leptonychotes weddellii | reverse complement strand
TTTTTGATGTCTTCATACTTCTCTCCCAAATAAACTTCTTCTTTTCCTACTTCCTGATGCAGATATAGATGAATGCTCCCTTGGTCAGTATCATTGCAGCCGCTTTGCTCGATGTTACAACGTACACGGGTCCTACAAGTGTAAATGTAAAGATGGATACGAGGGTGATGGACTGAATTGTGTGTGTGAGTAATGCTTAACTCCCGGCTCTGAATTCTAGCAGGAAATACAGGGTTACATGAAGGGCA
>NW_027876327.1:0-248 GCF_054177405.1 Leptonychotes weddellii | reverse complement strand
ATGAAAGAAGAGCTCTTTCCTTTCTACTCTGTTAGGGGTACCATAAAGTAGAGAGGTTAGGTAAGTTGCTTATGATCACACAGCAAATTTTGGTCTTTGTTTCCAATCTAGTAATCTAATCCCATTCCTTCCTTATAGGTGTTTAAGGGAATCATCCCCAGAAGCAAAAGATTAGAGATATAGATGTGGATAAGGATATAGATATAGATAGAATACACGTATGTATAATATATACTTTTGCATTTGAT
>NW_027876326.1:0-248 GCF_054177405.1 Leptonychotes weddellii | reverse complement strand
TGAAGAGGGGCATGGCATAATGTACTCAGGTACTGAAAGATCAAAAAACAGCCACCAAGAATACTTCACCTGGCAAAACTGTTTTCCATAGATGTAGAAATGAAGACTTTCCCAAGTAAAATCCCCTCTAAGTTTACCAGTAGACCTGTCCTACAAGAAACGTTAAGGGAACACTGTCTAGATGAAATAAAAGGATTCTGGGCGCCTGGGTGGCTCAGATGGTTAAGCGTCTGCCTTCGGCTCAGGTC
>NW_027876325.1:0-248 GCF_054177405.1 Leptonychotes weddellii | reverse complement strand
TCTCTTTGCTGCCTCCAGGCTGGGTAGAGAAAGAAACCTACTACTAGATCCCGTGTCCTGCACGCCGTGGAGCATCACGCCACACACTTCGCACCGACCCCCCACCCCCTCTTTGTGTACTTCAGTCTTGGAATTCGGAATTCTACCCTGGTAGGAAAGCACCGAAGCATGTGGGGGAAGCAAGACGTCCCGGAATGAAGCATGTAGCTATATGGGGGGGGAGGGGGGAGGGCTGCCTGACAAACATC
>NW_027876324.1:0-248 GCF_054177405.1 Leptonychotes weddellii | reverse complement strand
TTCATCTTAGGGGCAACGACAACAGCAAACACACGGCAACTGCTAGGCTCCAGGCACTGGTTTAAGTGCTTCCCGTGGATTGTCTCCTTCAATTCTCTTACATTCAGCTGGTGGATGCTGAAGATGCATGTGATGCAGCTGCTTTTATAGTCCCCATTTCACAGATGAGGAATCTGCAGTGTGGACAGAGGCTAAGTAACGTGCCCACAGTCACACAGCTAGGAAGTGGACGAGCTGGGGTTCGAACC
>NW_027876323.1:0-248 GCF_054177405.1 Leptonychotes weddellii | reverse complement strand
TTCAGGAATATCTAACACTGGTCACTACTCCCCACTTCTTGCAATGTTCTTTTTTTTTTTTTTTTAACTTGTGTCCATAACATACACCCTACTAATTTCTCCCGCTTGTATGCCTATTTCTTGTTAGAACCGTTTTGTAAATATTAGCATTCACTGAGATTCTGGAATTCAGTCCTCATTTTATCTGACTGTACACTTTGCATCATCAATGTTGTTCACTTCCATGGTTTCAAATACCACTAATATTT
>NW_027876322.1:0-248 GCF_054177405.1 Leptonychotes weddellii | reverse complement strand
GAAGCAGACTCCCCGCTGAGCAGGGAGCCCGATGCGGGACTCAATCCCGGGACTCCAGGATCATGACCTGAGCCAAAGGCAGTCGCTTAACCAACTGAGCCACCCAGGCGCCCTGCATCCATGTTTCTATGGCATGTGGGTAGCAGCCCTGAGTACACAGTGAGACCCTGCTTACTTCCTTTCCACCTTCCTGGCAAAATTTTTGTTAGATAAGGCAAAGGATGGGCAGTTACTGAATCACTAGTGGT
>NW_027876321.1:0-248 GCF_054177405.1 Leptonychotes weddellii | reverse complement strand
GATCACCCTATTTGTCCACGTGAGAGATTATATTCCACCCCTGCCACCTTTTTTTTTTCTTTTATTCCTTTCTTTTTTTGGTTTCTGACCTCTTTGGATTTGTCTAGTGTGTATTTCACTTGGATCGTGGTTGATATTTTTGATTTTGTACTCTCATTCATTCATTCCATCTGGGCAAAATGACTAGAAGGAGGAATTCATAAAAAAAGAAAGAACTAGATTTAATGGTTCTTTGCCACAGAAATAAT
>NW_027876320.1:0-1733 GCF_054177405.1 Leptonychotes weddellii | reverse complement strand
AGGAGCACACTGTGTGCTAGACAGGTGCATCTGGCTTAAGCACAGAGTCAAAAATCAGTGCTATGTGTGCTATTCCATATACTTTGTGGATGGATGCTGCACACTTTCTCATCTTTCAATAGCTATGAAAACTAAGAGCCCAGGCTCTGGTGCCAGGCTGCCCATATTTGAATCCTATTTCCACCATTTGCTTACACAAATGCATGCCTCAGTTTCCTCATCTGTAAAATGGGAGTACTAATAGTCCTTACTACATAGGGTTCTTATGAGGATTAAAAGAATCCCTATACGTAGAGCACTTGGAATCTTTTTTTAAGGTTCCAATATAAATGAGATCATACCATATTCATCTTTCTCTCATTTGTTTCACTTAACCATAATGCCCTCAAGATCTATCCATGTTGTCGTCAATTTTATTCTTTCTCATGACTGAATAGTATTCATATATTCATATATATATTTATATATATATATATATATATACACACACATATATATCATATTTTCTTTATCCATTCATCCATCAGTGGACACTTAGGTTGTTTCCATGCCTTGGTTATTATAAGTCATTCTGCAATGAACATGGGGAAGCAGATACCTTTTTGAATTAATGATTTTGCTTCCTTCAGATAAATATGCAGACATAGATTTTGCTGGATTATATGGTGTTTCTATTTTTAATTTTTTGAGACTCTTCCATACTGTTTTCCATAGCAGATGCACCAGTTTACATTCCCACCAACAGTGCACGAGGGTTCCATTTTCTCTACATCTTTGCCAATGCTTCTTATTTCTTAGCTTTTTGGTAATAGCCATTATCAGGTACAAGGTGATACATCATTGTGATTTGCATGACGATGAGTGATGTTCAGCATCTTTTCATGTGCCTGTTGGTCATCTGTATGTCTTTGTTAGAAACATGACTATTCAGATCCTCTATTCATTTTTAAATTGGATTATTTGGTCTTTTGTTATTGAGTTGTAATGACTTGTATGCTGTATTCTGGATATTAACCCCTTATTGGATATATGATTTGCAAATATTTTTCCCATTCAGTAGGTTACCTTTTTATTTTGTTGGTGGTTTCCTTCACTGTGCAGAAGCTTTTTACTTTGATGTAGTCCCAGCTGTTTATTTTTTCTTTTGTTTTCCTTGCTTCTGGAATCGGATTTAAAAAAAAAAATCAGTAAGACTGGTGTTGAGGAGCTTACCCTCCTATGTTTTCTTCTGGCAGTTTTATTGTTTCAGGTCTTACATTCAAGTCTTTAATCCATTTTGAGTTAATATTTATATATGGTGTAAGATAGTGGCCTAGTTTCATACTTTTGCATGTTGAGGTCCAGTTTTCCCAACACCTTTTATTGAAGAGACCATACTTTCCCACTGGATATTCTTACCTCCTTCATCATAAATTAATTGACCATATACACATGGGTTTATTTCCGGAGTCTCTATTTTGTTCCATCGATTTATGTCTCCATTTTCATGCCAGTATCATACTGCCCTGATGGCTATAGCTTTGTAGTATGGTTTGAAATCAGGAAGCTTGATACCCCCAGCTTTGTTTGTCTTTCTCAAGGTTATTTTGGCTACTGGCATCTTTTGTGGTTCTTCTGTGGCCTTTCTTTAAAAGCTTTTTGAAACAAATTATTCTGTGATGAAACATACAAGTATAAGGCATCAGAGCTGAAGGGATCCTTATAGATCTCATCAAAAGTTCCTTACCAGGGGC
>NW_027876319.1:0-248 GCF_054177405.1 Leptonychotes weddellii | reverse complement strand
GACCAGCATTATTCCAAGAATGGCTTCTAATCCACGTCAGCATGGGGGACACCTGACCACATAGAGGCTTGTGGAGGTAGAGCAGCTTCAATAAGAGGTAAGGATGTTGTGACCCTTCAGTTTCTGATGAAAGGAGCCCAGGTGAAAAATCCTTCCCCATTTTGTTAATAAGAAGCCCAGTCAGGGCATGCACAGCTCTAGGAAATCACTGGGACTCACTGAGGACAATGCCCTGATCCCAGAGTTTG
>NW_027876318.1:0-248 GCF_054177405.1 Leptonychotes weddellii | reverse complement strand
TGAGTTCTTTATAATATATTCTACATCTAGTTCTTTGTTGTGTATGTGGGGTTTGCAAATATTTTCTCCCAATCTCCACTTTGTCTTTTTATCCTCATAACAGGGTCTTTCACAGAGCAAAAGTCTTTCATTTTGATGAAGTTGAATTGACCATTTTTTCTTTTATGAATTGGGCTTTTGATGTTAAGTTTAAGAACCCCTTGCCTAGCTCCAAATCGTGAAGATTTTCTATGTTTTTTCCCTAAAGG
>NW_027876317.1:0-248 GCF_054177405.1 Leptonychotes weddellii | reverse complement strand
TGCTGTAAATAAAAAAGTCTAATATTATCTTTATTTTTTTATTTCTCCTCCAAATTTCTTTTTATCTGCTTTTATAAGAATTTCTCTTGTATGCTTTAAAATTATCTTATTTTGTTTGTCAGTAATTTGGGATTATGCAAGAGTGGGGTCTTTTTTGTTGTTGTTGTTTTTTAATTCAGTATAAGAATGTTTTCTTCTTTTTTTTTTTTTTTTAAAGATTTTATTTATTTGACAGAGAGAGATACAGC
>NW_027876316.1:0-248 GCF_054177405.1 Leptonychotes weddellii | reverse complement strand
CCAGAGACAACACGTAAGCAAATGGGCTTGGCCAGATTTGACCCTCGGTCCTTAATCTGTTGACCCATTTGAACTAAGTGTAAGACAGAAACTATCACCTTACTCATCTTTATAAACTCCACTGCACTTTGCATAGATAGTAGTATGTTTATAGTAGGTCTCTATGAATTATTTTGGACTAACATAAAATTCTATAAGGGCCAACACCGACAACTGTTAAGGAGAGTTGATCATGAATAACCTTGTTT
>NW_027876315.1:0-248 GCF_054177405.1 Leptonychotes weddellii | reverse complement strand
CCTGGCTGAGGCCACAGTGGTGTGCCACCAGCTGCAGTGTGGCCAGGCCGTGGCAGCCCCCTCAGGGGCCCACTTCAGGGCAGGGTCCGGGAAGATCCTGTTGGATGATGTGCAATGTGTGGGCAGTGAGAGCCACCTTGGGCAATGCGTGCACAGAGCTGAGGCCGGGCACAACTGTGGGCACCTGGAGGACACCGGCGTCATCTGTGCAGGTGAGGGGCTGGCTGGCAGTCCTCATTTGGAGGGCT
>NW_027876314.1:0-248 GCF_054177405.1 Leptonychotes weddellii | reverse complement strand
TACCCTGTACTGACTATATTCTCTATGCTGTACTTTTTATCTCTGTCAATTATTTATTTTGTAATTGGAAGTTTGTACCTCTTAATCCCTTTTATCTATTTCACCCATTCCCCGCCTCTCCTCTGGCAACCACCAGTTGGTTCTCTGTATTTAAGAGTCTGGTTTTCTTGTTTGTTTGTACCTTTGTTTTGGTTTTCAGTTTCCACATATAAGTGAAATCATATGGTATTCATATTTGAAGTTTCCTG
>NW_027876313.1:0-248 GCF_054177405.1 Leptonychotes weddellii | reverse complement strand
GGACGTGGTTCTGAAACACGCACAGTGGGGGCCTGTCCAGCTCTGGGCTGTGAGGCCCAAGCCTGTGTCTATGCAGGAGGGCAGGCATATCCTGGTGCAGAGCTGGGCGCCCAGAAAGGAGAAGCCATGGAAGCTGGCTCTGATGCAACCTCACCCGGGCAGATGCTCCTGTCCCCTATTCCTGTCCTGCGGGCCACTCCGTGTGGTCAGACGTCCGTGGGATGGCGAGGCCACAGGACTCCGACTGT
>NW_027876312.1:0-248 GCF_054177405.1 Leptonychotes weddellii | reverse complement strand
TATCCTTAGCATAATACCTTCTAGTACTATCCACATCGTTGCAAATGGCAAGATTCCATTCTTTTTTTTTTTTATTTTTTATTTATTTTTTATTTTTTTATTCTTATGTTAATCCCCATACATTACATCATTAGTTTTAGATGAAGTGTTCCATGATTCATTGTTTGTGCATAACACCCAGTGCTCCATGCAGAACGTGCCCTCCTCAATACCCACCACCAGGCTAACCCATCCCCCCACCCCCCTCC
>NW_027876311.1:0-248 GCF_054177405.1 Leptonychotes weddellii | reverse complement strand
TGGGGGAAATTAGCAAGCTAATTATAAAATGGAAACGGAAGTGCAAGTCGCCAAGCTAATATTGAAAAAATTAAGAAAGATTTTGATTATTAGACAATACTACTTATTAAAAGTTTGATAAGTAAGGCCGTATGGTAGTAGAACATAAAACAATGGCAAATGGAATAAATAGCACATCCAGAAACAGATGCTTATGTCCATGATTAGGTGAGTTATGGCAAAGGCAACATTGCAATGCATTGGAAAAC
>NW_027876310.1:0-248 GCF_054177405.1 Leptonychotes weddellii | reverse complement strand
TTCCAGGGAGGACATCTAAGCAGCATGTTTTGTTTTTGGGAAAATTTTTACTAAGAATGAATGTATTTAATGTTTTTTAAATTATTCGATTTTTCTCTTATCTGGGGACTATTTTGAAAAGTTTTATTTTTCTAGGAATTAGTACATTTTACCCAATTTTTCATTAGCATAAAATTATCCATAATATCCTCTGAATTTCTTCTTCATGTCTGCAATATCAGTAATTTTGTCCTTTTAAAAATTTCTTT
>NW_027876309.1:0-1733 GCF_054177405.1 Leptonychotes weddellii | reverse complement strand
GCCCATCACCCTGTTACTTCATCCGCCTACCCACCTCCCCTCCAGGAACCCTCAGTTTGTTTCCTAGAGTTAAGAGTCTCTTATGGATTGTCTCCCTCTCTGATTACGTCTTATTTTATTTTCCCCTCCCTTCCCCTATAATCCTCTGTATTGTTTCTTAAATTCCATCTATGAGTGAAACCATATCATAATTGTCTTTCTTTTTTTTTTTTTAAAGATTTTATTTATTTATTTGAGAGAGTGAGAATGAGAGACAGAGAGCATGAGAGGGAGGAAGGCCAGAGGGAGAAGCAGCCTCCCTGCTGAGCGGGGAGCCCGATGCGGGACTCGATCCCGGGACTCCAGGATCATGACCTGAGCCGAAGGCAGTCGCTTAACCAACTGAGCCACCCAGGCGCCCCATAATTGTCTTTCTGATTGACCTATTTTGCTTAGCGAAATACCCTCCAGTTCCATCCACATCATTGCAAATGGTAAGATTTCATCCTTTTTGGTGGCTGAGTAATATTCCATTGTGTATATATGTCACATCTTCTTTATCCATTCATCTGTCGATGGAAAATTAATACTTTTTATATTTAAAAAATCATCTATACAGTATGAAATCATACTTAGAAAATCATCTGTATATGTATCTAACTATCTCCCTTTATATACTCTTAAGAAAGTTCTTTGGAATAATGCCCAGTGAATATGAAAGATAGCTATTTTCTGGGTGGCATGATAAGAGGTGTTATTTTTATTTTTATGTAGTTTTCCACACTTTTGAAATATTTATAATAAACAACCCTTATTTTTACAAATGATAAAATGGAAGCAAAAAGTAATAATTAACAGTGGTTAATTATCAGTGATAGCAATATGGATGTTTACTATTTTCTCCTTTTTTTCTGTATTTGTAATTCTCTCTCTTAAAAAAAAAAAAGATAAATAGCTAAAGTCTCCTTTGATGACATTTGAAAGCTTGTTCACTTTCTAGAGAGATTCGCTGTTACAAATTTGGTGTGTTTCCTTCCAGATTCTTTTTTAATGCATGCACTAACATACTTACATATATAGTTTCATTTTTATTTGTGTTTATGTAATATTTTTGTGTTGCATATTTTGTTCTACTACTTTTTCTTTTAAATTGCTAAGTTACAAAGGTCTTACAAAGCAGGTAAAGATCTACCTTATTCTTTAAACTCTGCATAATATTTCATAATATAGACATTCCACAATTTAACTATTCCTCCATTCCTTGTCATGTAGTTTGTTTCCAGATTTTTGCAGTCTGAATAAATGCTAAAATGAGCATCACCATCACTGTGCATGCCTATTGAGCCACAAGTGTGTTTCTCTAAGGTAGATGCTGAGAAATGAAAATGATGGATCATTAGGAACATAGCCTTGTTTTTTCTTCAAACTGCTATCCAAAGTATCTTTACAAATTTCTATTCTCATCAGCAGGACCATACCTTTCTAAACGAGCTGTTTCCATTCTCTTATGCTTACTCCATGTAACCTCCCTACTTCAGTCCACATTTTACAAATCTTATATTTAGAGTGAATTGATGATCCAGTGAATGTCTATGACTCAGTCTCAGTGTGTGTGTGTGTGTGTGTGTGTGATGGTCTTGTGGGGGATAAAGAAATACTAATACATAATTGAGCCATTAGAAAAATAGAGATGAAATAATCAACTCAAGTTTTAGAGTATGTCCAAGCATGTTTGAATTGTGCTAAAAGACAGC
>NW_027876308.1:0-248 GCF_054177405.1 Leptonychotes weddellii | reverse complement strand
CCTGGTTAGAGAGCAAGCTTCCTGGTCCTCTTGGGGAAACCTCCCAGGTCTGGGCCATTGCTGCAGGCCTGGGCCATTCATTGCTGCAGCCCTGCAGCAGGTAAAATAGGGTGGTGGGGATGGCGGCTGAAACCTACCCAGCTGCTCACTATGTACAGATCCTGTTCTGATCACCCTGCGTGCTTTCATTCATCCCCACAAACACCCGTGAAGACAGGTGCTGGAACGACCCGTGTCTTAGAGACGGG
>NW_027876307.1:0-248 GCF_054177405.1 Leptonychotes weddellii | reverse complement strand
GTTCAATGTCATTTGCAAAATTCAACGAGGAAAAGGGCCACTAAGTGTCGTGTCCTGGGAATCACTGAGATATGTCCATCCTGTGGGTGGTAAATGAGGGTGGGTGAGGGGGGCAGACTCCACAAGCTGGCTTTTCTTCTTGCTTTCCCGCAACACAATCCTGAGAGAGATAAGCCTGAGTGGCCTGAAGGTTTGGAAGGAACCAGGTTTATCTGTGATGAAAGCACCTGGTTAGGGGCTGGGAGGTC
>NW_027876306.1:0-248 GCF_054177405.1 Leptonychotes weddellii | reverse complement strand
AGTTCGTAGCAGAGCAATCGATGCCTCTAAAGACATTGGCACCTGGACAATGGCTCCCTGTGGCACCAACAGGAGAGAATCGTCACTGAGAAAGCGGTAACTCTGAGACCTTGGGGAACTTCAGGCTCTTCTGAGCCAGCAATGGGAGACAGAACCAGCGCCTCCCAGTAAAAGTAGGTGTTAAGATAGTTGATCTTTCCTATCCTTTGGTATAAGTTATGTCCAAAATCACCTACCTTCTTCTTCCT
>NW_027876305.1:0-248 GCF_054177405.1 Leptonychotes weddellii | reverse complement strand
TCCCAGCACCTTCGAATTAATCCTCCAACTACCGTGAAGTGAGGTCATCCCCACCTGCTGAGTGGGAGCCCCCGCCCCCCCAGCATGTGTTGAATGAACGAACGAACAGGGGGTGACTGCCCCTTCTCTGCTGCCCCAGGCTCTCGGGAGGGCTGACACCAGGCCTGGGCCATGTGCGGGGAGGGGGCCGTCCTCCCTCTTGGTCCGGAGGCAACGCCCGACTCTGCTCTTCCCCACGGGGGTCAGGG
>NW_027876304.1:0-248 GCF_054177405.1 Leptonychotes weddellii | reverse complement strand
TGCTTAACTCGGAGGAACAAGCTTGTCTAGAATGCAAGTTGCAGCTAACGGCTCCTTTCACGAAGAGATATGTGTTTCCAAAGTCTGTGTCAGCATAAGGACAGTACCCTAATTCTCAATTCTAAGAAAAAACAGGGTAGAGAAACTTCTATCAACTAACATTACCTTGCTGTAGCTGGAAGCATTTCTCAAAAGTCTGGGTGAGGGCATAAGGAAGGTGCCCTACGTTTGTCTCTCCTACCAGAAGC
>NW_027876303.1:0-248 GCF_054177405.1 Leptonychotes weddellii | reverse complement strand
GGGAATGTTGTGATTCTGTTCATGGCGATTTATTTTGCATTAAGTCTGAGTTTTGAAATAGGACACTAACTTATCTCTGTGTCCCCTACTGAGACTCAGCACCGGCTAACAGTTCGCCCCCAGGGCACGGTGCCTCTCTCGCCTCACCCTGCCCCAGCCCTGCTCGGGGCCTTGGACCCAGGTCTGATGGGCACCGAGGTGGCCCCAAGGATCCCTCGATGAAAGGATCCCATGAGATCCCCAGGGGT
>NW_027876302.1:0-248 GCF_054177405.1 Leptonychotes weddellii | reverse complement strand
TGTGATCTTACATAAGTTACTTCACCTTTTCCTGACTCTTTGACCTCACCTATAAAGATACTGATAAACACCTACCTTGCAGGATTGCCGTGAAGATTAAACAAGACAATGTACATGTCTGGTACAGAGTAAACACAATAAATGTTAGCTATTTTGGTCATCATCATCATCCTCAAAGAAAGCAGCACTCTAACTATATGTCCTGATTTATTCTCTCACAACTTCATAGGTAAGCCATGTTTGGGTGA
>NW_027876301.1:0-248 GCF_054177405.1 Leptonychotes weddellii | reverse complement strand
TCCCTGTTCAGCGGGGAGTCTGCTTCTCCCTCTTCCTCTGCTCTGCCCCCTGCTCGTGCTCTCTCTCTCAAATAAGTAAAATCTTTAAAAAATATATTTAAAAAAAAGGAAGGGGAGGGCAAAGGCAGAGGCACAGGCTAACCCAGGGAGGTGTGAAAGAGCTTGTAAGTGAGGGACAGTCAAAAGTTGTGTTGATAGTAGGGAGTCTGGCTGGCCCAGTAGAGCGTGCAACTCTCGATCTCAGGGTT
>NW_027876300.1:0-248 GCF_054177405.1 Leptonychotes weddellii | reverse complement strand
CCTCATGCGCAGCTCATCACCCCTGCCAGCACCAATTTTGTTAAGACTGTGTTTCTTTCTTCCACTCTCTGTTAAAACTACACACATTTTAACAATGGCTTTGGGCATTGCAATTCACTCTGGAATAATGACTTTTACCCTAATACTTTCATTTTTCTCAGGAGGAGAAAAAGCAGTCCCAAGACAAGTTGGTAGTAGAGGAAATGGCAACAAAGAGTCATCTTTGGCAAGCCTCAGTCATACTGAGT
>NW_027876299.1:0-248 GCF_054177405.1 Leptonychotes weddellii | reverse complement strand
TGTCTCAGTGGGAAAATCCGCTGAAGCCATCGTTAATTCAGGGGAGCTCTCATGGGGCTGCTGAGAGACCTCAACGGCCATTTACTCTCTAACTCCCTCCGTTCTGGAATGGTTCGTGCAGGTTTCAGGAGTTGTTTTAACCTCCAAATTGTAAGTTGCACACTGACAGAATTTCAGTCAGAAGATTTTTCAGAATTAAATTTTAGTTAGGAGAAAAATATCCCACCCTGAGATAGGAGTGGGCGGAT
>NW_027876298.1:0-1733 GCF_054177405.1 Leptonychotes weddellii | reverse complement strand
CTTTGAATGACACACTGGACCAGATGGACCTCATAGATATATACAGAACATTCCACCCTAAAACAACAGAATACTCATTCTTCTCGAGTGCACACGGAACTTTCTCCAGAATAGATCACATACTGGGTCACAAATCAGGTCTCAACCAATACCAAAAGACTGAGATTATTCCCTGCATATTCTCAGACCATAATGCTTTAAAACTGGAACTCAATCACAAGAAAAAAATTGGAAGAAATTCAAACATGTGGAAGCAAAAGACCACCCTGCTCAAGAATGTCTGGGTCAACCAGGAAATCAAAGAAGAACTTAAACAATTCATGGAAACCAATGAGAACGAAAACACATTGGTCCAAAACCTATGGGATACTGCAAAGGCAGTCCTAAGGGGGAAATACGTAGCCATCCAAGCCTCACTCAAAAAAAATAGAAAAATCCCGAATACGCAAACTAACTTTACAACTTAAAGAACTGGAGAAAGAACAACAAATAAAGCCTAAACCAAGCAGGAGAAGAGAAATAATTACCATTAGAGCAGAGATCAATGAATTAGCAACCAGAAACACAGTAGAAGAGATCAACAAAACTAGAAGCTGGTTCTTTGAAAGAATTAATAAGATCAATAAACCACTGGCCAGACTTATCCAAAAGAAAAGAGAAAGGACCCAAATTAATAAAAATATGAATGAAAGGGGAGAGCTCATGACTAACACCAAGGATATAGAAACAATTATTAGAAATTATTATCAACCACTATAGGCCAATAAATTAAGCAACCTGGAAGAAATGGATGCCTTCCTGGAAACCTATAAACTGCCAAGACTGAAACAGGAAGAAAATGACAACCTGAATAGGCCAATAACCAGTAACCAGATTGAAGAAGTGATCAAAAACCTCCCAAAAAACAAGAGTCCAGGGCCTGATGGATTCCCTGGGGAATTCTACCAAACATTCAAAGAAGAAATAGTATCTATTCTCCTGAAGCTGTTTCAAAAAACAGAAACAGAAGGAAAGCTTCCACACTCATTCTATGATTCTATATAAATGGAATGCAGCATTACCTTAATCCCCAAACCAGGCAAAGACCCCATCAAAAAGGAGAATTTCAGACCGGTAGCCCTGATGAATGTGGATTCCAAAATTCTCAACAAAATCCTAGCTAATAGGATGCAACAATACATTAAAAGGATGATCCACCAGGACCAAGTGGGATTTATCCCCAGGATGCAAGGGTGGTTCAGCATTTGCAAATCAATCAATATGATAGAACACAGTAATAAGAAGAGAGAGAAGAACCATATAGTCCTCTCAATTGATGCAGAAAAAGGATGTGACAAAATACAGATCCTTTCCTGATTAAAACTCCTCAGAGTATAGGGATAGAAGGAACATTCCTCAAGTTCATAAAATCCATCTATGAAAAACCCACAGTGAATATCATTCTCAATGGGGAGAAGCTGAGAGCCTTTCCCTTAAGATCAGGAACATGTCAAGGATGCCCACTCTCGCCACTATTGTTCAACATAGTACTAGAAGTCCTAGCAACAGCAATCACACAACAAAATAAATAAAATGTATTTAAATTGTCAGAGAAGAAGTCAAACTCTCTCTCTTCGCAGATGACATGATACTTTATGTGGAAACCCCAAAAGACTCCACCCCCAAATTACTAGAACTCATACAGCAATTCAGTAATGTGGCAGGATACAAAATCAATCCACAGAAATCAGTTG
>NW_027876297.1:0-13123 GCF_054177405.1 Leptonychotes weddellii | reverse complement strand
TGGACTCTGAGAAACAAACTGAGGGTTCTTGAGGGGAGGGGGGTGGGGGGATGGGTTAGCCTGGTGATGGGTATTAAAGAGGGCAGGTACTGAATGGAGCACTGGGTGTTACATGCAAACAATGAATCATGGAACACTACATCAAAAACTAATGATATAATGTATGGTGATCAACATAATAAAATAAAATTAAAAAAAAAAAAAAAAGAGTTCCCTTATGCAGTCATGTTTTATACCGCCTGAGCAAAATAACTTTTAGAGGATATTTCTGGAAAATCTACCCTAGGCCCATGTTTAAACTATTAGCCAATATATATGACAGAGAGACCACTGAAAATATAAATTCTGAGATCCTGGTGAGAAGGGAGAGAAAGGAAGCAGGATAGAGGAGGAAGGAGAGGGAAACAAGAAAGGGTTAGGGGAAAGTCCTGCTTTGGGTCACACTGGGTTAGCAGGGGTTTTCTAATGTTGTCACCTCATAGTGCTTATGACACAAGTGAGAATATACATTTTTTGAGAACTCTTCCGTGAATTACTTTGATCTCACAGGATACCTCATTTCCTGAAACCTCCGAGAGTGTGACAAACCTAGTGTTCTTGTGATATTTGACTTCTTCCTTTCAAGACAGAGAAACTGAGGCAAGCAGAAATCCTGGTATTATCTTGCCTAGACTAGGAGTTGGAGCAAGGATATGGCCAGCATTCTGACATCAATGCTATTTTCTCTCTTTTAATCCAAGGGGCTATGACAATTGCTCTCTAGTCAGGGTACATAGAGTTCACTGAATGACAATGTCAATAAAGGCACATTCAATCCTGTCTCATCTCTAATAATTCCCTTTTCCTTCTAACTTCCAAATGGTTCGTATTTTCAAGAAAACACAAAAAAACACAAAAAACAAAAAAACAGCAACAAAAAAATCAAGCTAAACTTTGTATTTCCATCCTACAAAGTTTACCTCTCCTTCACTTATATTTTGAAAATAACTATCCTAATCTCTTTAAAAAAAATAAATGAAAAAGGAAAAATTGATCTGTGTTGCTGCCTTGGATTCCAGAGACAGCGCAAGCCAGACATAGCCGAAGTCCACTGCTATTTTGATGCCAGTCCGTAGGCGGCAAATTACTCAAGGGCACAAGAGTGACTAAGACTGTTTTCCGTTTGATGTTGATAGAGCAAGTCAATCTAGTGTTTAAAAAAAAAAGTCACTGAGACTGATGAAAAAACTAAGTGAGGACACAGCTCTTCCACGTACTACACTCCTACTTCAGTTAATGAGGTCTGTGCTGCCAGGAGCAAAAAGCTATTTTGTAAGCATTAGCACATATTGGATTTTTCCTTTCATGAAAATTTTATCTACATAGACAACTCCTAGTGATCCCTCAAAATCCTGCTCAAGCACCTCCCCTTCTTCTGGTACTTTCCTTTGACTGGGTCCTACCAGGCCTTGGGCCAGACTCCTTTCTAATGTGGGTCAAACTTAGTTATAAAGGATTTATTTAGGGGCGCCTGGGTGGCTCAGTTGGTTAAGTGACTGCCTTCGGCTCAGGTCATGATCCTGGAGTCCCTGAATCGAGTCCCGCATCGGGCTCCCTGCTCGGCAGGGAGTCTGCTTCTCCCTCTGACCCTCCCCCCTCTCATGTGCTCTCTCTCTCTCTCTCATTCTCTCTCTCAAATAAAATCTTAAAAAAAAAAAAAAAAGGATTTATTTACATGGCTATCACCCCCACTGAGCATTTAGTGAACCCATGAGCTGTTCATTTTTGTTTTGTTTTGTTTTCCAAGCACAGTGCCTGGCATGGAGTAGGCCATTTTCAAGGGTTGTGGGAAAGGTGAATAGATATCCTGAGAAATCATTGTGAAAACATGATTTTAGGAGACAAGTGTTCCTGAGATCAAAGTGACAAGATTGCATTTTTCTAGGAGACATAAAACACATTCATCCCAAAATCTTTATCCACAAATTAGCAGTAATTCCTTTATCAGGATTCATGTAAAGACTATTAGAGGTAATCCACTATATAAATGCTTCATTAAAAGCTAAGCGTCATAAGAGACAATCATTATTTGAAGTCATATGGTCTAAATACCCAGTTGAGAAAACACCAAACTACAAAAGAATTCAGGGTAGGGCTGGGACTTGCTGTTTTCTGGGTTTTTACCTAGAAGACATTTTGGTCAATGTGAAGACCATGGACTCGGAAGTCCCGCCATCATAAAGGAATCTAGGTTTCGCCACTCAGGAGAAGTGTAACTTCAGGCAAGTTATGTAGCCCCTCTCTGCCTTGGTTTTCTCATCTGAAAACTGGGGATAACAACAGTGCTTTGCTCAGAATTACTGTGGAAGTCAATGCATTTAAGTAGGAAGAGTGAGCTGTCATTTTGCTAAACTCTACCGGTTATGTCCTGTCCTACAATAACATATGTAACAAGAACACCTGTGCATGCCATGTGTCAGGTACTCATTCATTCAATTGCTATATATTTATTGTGTCTCTACTATATGCCAGGTACCAGATATATAGGGATGGATAAAGGGAATGTGGTCTCTAGTATTTTACATATTTAGCATTCCAGATGTTATCTCATGTAGTTCTTACAATCATCCTGTAAGCTACCTTGCTTCTAAATCACCACATTATGCTTGAATTTCATGCCACAGATCTGAAACCCATCACTGGAATTTAAGGTTCTTCAGAGGATAACCATATCTCATACTTCATTCATTCATTCTTGACTCCTGAATATAGTGCCTGGAATATGGGTTCAAAATAAACATTTACTAAGTAGATATTACCTAGTCACTGCCATGACCATACACTTCTGAACTACCCTTGCTGCTTTGGCACTGTTGGAAAATTCCATTTCCCCATTGTTGGGTAGAGACAGGAATCAGATTTTTCAAATGAACTTTATATAACACACACAGCCACACACCCACGACTTTAAAGAGAAAACAAAGGAGAAAACATGTATTGAATGGTTATATGTTCCAAATTGTGTGTTAAGCAGGTTACTTCTGTTATCACACATATTGTCATAATATCCATGAGGTAGGTATTAATAGGATTCACATTTCAGTAATGAGGAGATGGAGGCTCAGAGAGTTCAAGAAATTTCTTCTAGATCAACAGCTAATAACTGAAGGGGCAAAGCTGAGAAGCAAACCTGGGTCTAGCGTATCGAATGCCTGAATTATTAATCACTGTATTACCTTTCCAGGAAAACAAGCAAAAACACCAAACAAAATAATCCTAGGATTGGATGTGTTCCTACAACACAAATTCTTTATACAATAGTTCCCCATGCAAGGAAAATGTTCTCATGTGCTCCTCTGAAGGTCAAAATTGCATTTCAAGATATATATTGCAGCAGCCAAAGATAGAAATAATCCAATAGTAACCAGTCTCACAAACACCATTGAGGAATTCTACGATGTCACCCACAGAAAGCTTCTGAAAAGTGTCAGCTTCCACTCCATCTGTAATACTCACAGTCAGAAGCAGATCCCCAAAGCAGCTCAATATTCTTGCCAGCTGGGGTTCCTCTCTTTTAGCCTGTATTTACCTTCTCTCTGGAGTCAGTCTCAACCTTGTCCGGTATACACCTACTAGTCCAGTGTCTGTAATCCTTCCTTCTCCAAAGTAGCTCTAAGTCTCCCTTAAGGTTTGGGGAGGGGGCCCACGGAAGTACCCCAGCAGGACATTAATAACTTAGGTCCTTAGTACACATAAAAATAGACAATGCAAGCATTGAGGTACAGTGCCAAAATTTTGCCAGGTTCAATTTAAATAAGTTTTTTAAGACAAGACTTTAACCATTTTTCAAATTGAGAATCCAAGACCCGCAGAGGCAAAGGCAAATCACACCATGAAATAGCTCCAATCCTGAAAAGAGAGCCTCTAACTCCCTACTTGCAGTCCATGGAACCTCCCAGAAGACCACACTGCAATAAATAAAGCCAACAAGAGACGTGGTGTGCTGAATCCAAAGCTGCGGAGGTGCAGTCTCTAACAGCAGCGTTTCCCCACAGACCACCTACCACTGAGTGGCTCGACCAGAGCTGCAGACACCGGCCTTCCCCACCAGAACGACAGCAAAGAGAAACCCCTCAGTTTCTCAGCAATCCCCCTGCCCTCTGCAGCTCTGTGCTTCACACTGCACAAACGGCCCAACTTTCTCCACTTAATCAATTGCATGGTGCATTTATTGCCTCATTTTTCATCCTGTTGTAGAGATTATTACTTGAATAAGTCTTAGTGAATTGGAAATGAGCAGAAAAGAATCACTTAACAGCTTATTAGGAAGACATGTTTTCCTTACACAGATCTAAAATCTTCATATAGCATGAATATACTAAATTCTCTCTCATTTACACCAAAGAAAAGAAAGGCTGCGTGTATATACACATAAAACCAAAAGCTGTCCTCTTAGGGATTCTTACCTTGCACACTTCTTCGGGGAGAAGACACCTATCCCAAAAGAACAGGAGATGCTCATGTGAGTCACCCTCAGTCAGTAGGTGCCTCAACCTCCAGCCATTAGCTGGTGTCAACCTGACCGTGGAGCTGTAACAGTGGCACCTGACATTTTTCTCTTTCTCTGTTTATCCTCCATTGTCCCAGAAACACAATGTCACATCCTCATAATGCCTGGTGAGGGAGCTGGGTATTATCCTACTTAATCAACTCATTCGATTCAACCAAGGTCTTATGATTAAGGCTGAAAAGGAACTTGAATAGATGTTTTTCTCATACTTAGGCCAACACTTTTGTGACATTTAGAAATTCTTCAATTGGAAGGGACAGAAACCTGACAGGGTTTAACTGATAAGGATTTCATGAGTCCACATAACTGGAAATTGACATGGGGCAGGCTACTGGAGCCCGAGTCAGGTGTCTGGAGGAAGGGTAAAGGGAAAGAAGATGAGAAAGCAGGAGAGGGGGAGACGGATGGGAAAGGAGAAAGGGGGGAGAGGGAAGGGAAAGGAGAATGGGGGGAGAGGGAAGAGGTAGAGAGGGAGGGAGGAGGGGGAGAAATAGGATGAGAGCAGAAAAGGAAACAAAGGGGAGGAGGAACAGGAGGGAGAAGGACAGGAAGGGGTGGGGAGAGAGAGTTTGCTGCTAACAACTGAGCAAAATCACACCTGAAATAGGCATTAGACATATTTTAGAAACACAAGAGATGCGGTGTTTGGAATAGAGTGCCCCGTTAGTGGCACAGTAAACACAGGCAGGAAGAGCACAGCACCTGGCAGGTTTGCCAAGAGAAAGGTCAGAAAGAACTTCAGGGGATCAGAGGACAGAAAGATCCCTGCCTCCCTGAATCAGCTTGGGAAAGGCACCCTTCTCGCAAGAGCTGGGGTTTGCCCAGATGCTCCAGACAGGAGTAAACAGAAAAACAACATTTAGTCCCACCTCAAAAGAAATGAACTCATGACTGACTTTTCTACCCTACAGGAGTAGTAAGAACTCCTGCCTTTTTAAGTTAGATGAGAAAACATTAGCAGGTCTGCTTGTGGAGAATCACCCTGACTGGCACCGAGGCAAAAAACACAGCTGGAGGGATCATCCGGAATGCCTAGAAGCTTCTGTGACCCATCCCTCACATTTGCCATCTGCTCAGTGCTTGGAACCACACTGGAAAGTGCCCACACACACTGGGGCCCTGGGCAGGTTGCAAACAAAAACAACCTCTGAAACACCCCAAAGATGTTCTTCCTCACCTCTCACTTATTTGAAAAAAGAAGAAAGAAAGAAAAAAAAAGAAGTTACAAACTAAATTAATACATAGGAAAGACAATCAGAGACTAATGAGGGATAACGTATTCCAATCTCCTAGAATTCAACAACCAGACAGTTTGCCATGTTTTTGGAATTTTTACTTGGGAAAAAAAGTGTTATAAATTCATTGCCCTCCCAGGGTGCCTGAGTGACTCAGTCAACTGAGAGTCTGATTCTTGGTTTCGGCTCAGGTCATGATCTCATGGGTCACGGGACTGAGCCCCGCATCCAACTCTGCGTTCAGTGCAGAGTCTGCTTGAAGATTCTCTCCCTCTGCCTCTCCCCCAACTCACATGTGTACTTGCATTCTTTCTCTAAAATAAATTCACTGCCCTCCCTCCACTATTTCCTGTCCCATTCTCTCCCTCCTGATGGGAAACCACTATCCTGAAGTAGGTTCATAGTTCTCCCACCCATATTTTATGTTTACCATATATGTGCATAGCCTTAAAGAACAGATATTCAATATAATATTTTATATTTTTAAAATTTTCATATGGTCACTTCATTTTACCATTTGCTTTTCAATGCAATGGACTTGAGTTTTATCCATGCTGACACATGTGGACCTAGTTCATTTATTATAAATGTCACATAGAACTTCCTTGCATGAAGTTAGCACAATATGCTAAATGTTCATTGACTGGTGAATGGATTAAGCTGTTGACAGTTTTTACCATGGTAACAATGATACAACGGACATTCTCTGACTGGTCTCCTTATGCACAGTGTGCTAGTTTTTCTAGGATATACACTGAAGAGTCCAAGAGTTAAGCTGTAGGGTATGCGCATTTTCATCTTCACTAGATATTTCCAAATTGTTCAAAGTGCACCATACCTCAATTTCCCTGAGTTGCACCAAAATGCTCACTCCTCTTGATGGAGGAGATAACGCTGCAATTAGTGTTGTCTCCTTACTAGAATGATTTTTCTACAGGAGGTCCAAGGAAGTTATCAGTCGGCTTCAAAATGGTGCAGGTATGGTGCGGTAAAACTACAGAGCCCTATATTCTGCTACTGTTCCCTCCCTGGTGTGACATCAGGCAAAGTCATTTCTCTAAGTCTCTTTCTGTCGTATGTATCATGGGTTAAGACTGCTACCACCTGTTCTAGGTATAGGTTAGGACTGAAGGAAAGGATGCAGACATTGCACTAGGGCATGGTGTCGGACACCTATGGAGCACTTAGTGTTCTCTTTTTTCAAAGTGTTGACCTCCATGTTATAGATCCCCAAGTGCTTTTGGGATGACTCAGGCAATTCAAGAATGAACCAGTCGTGAGAAGCTGATGATAAAGAGTCATGGCCAGCTTTTTCTCCCCGGCACTGAGGTTCTCCAAAAGGGCAAAGGAAAATACCATGGGTGTGAGAGCCTGTTTGACATTGAAGGTAAGTAACTCCTATGTCCTGCTTATTCCATCCTCCAGGCCTCAGCGGAGGCGCTTTCTTCTTTCTGCTCTTTGTTTAAAAAAAAAAAAAAAAAAAAACCCACATCACAGGTACTTTAAAAAAAAAAAAAAAAATTCCCCAAGGAACCCCTGTGGCAAAGAAACCTGAAAGGCACCACCTACTCCTTTTCATTAAGCCTCCAGGGGGGCCATGGGTTGTTCTTCACAGACCTGGCAAAAGGTCCTGAACACCCCCAATGGCAGCACAGTTCTCTAGAGGCCCCAGGAATTAAAAAAAAAAAAAAATTAAAAGCCTCTCCCTCTAGGATGTTAGCAGAGGATGCCAGCACTTAAAGCATGAGTAGGAGGGAGCCTGAGAAGGAGAGAGAGGTGCTGAGGGAATGAAAGCAAACAAGCCAGTAGCAACTGGGAGCAGGAGAAGGCTGAACACCTCTGCTGACTCCTCAATAGGGCAGCCTGCAGGAGACTGCTTTTCCCCTGAAAAAGTGAGTAATGGATCACCTGCACTGATAATGCATCCTCCCCTTTATTTCACCAGAAAGAAAAGCATGTTAAGTAGATGCCCAGAAGTGCAGCTGCCTAGGAGTCCTGAACAGGAGACAAAAATAGAGGCCGGTTTGTTTGGTCATTAGTAACTGTATTGGAGGAATTGAATCCAGGCATGTTCGGATTTGGAACAAGAGAACGATCCTGTGAGTCACGGAGTCTAATAGGGTTGACGTTCTTTCCTGTCTAATACAGATGAATTTAACTATGAGTAAAGATCCTGATGAGAAAGGTCAAAGTAAGAATTTCAGATACGTGCCCTTATGGTCATCCCTCATCCTTCTGAGCAGAGCAGGATGAAAGCCTCGGAGCCTAAAATTATAAGACCAATTAGCAGGATGGATGGAAAGACATTAAGAGAGAAACGTTCCCTAGTTCAGTAAAATCTCATTAATTCAAATCCCATTTGATAAGTTGAGCACAGTCTAGAATGGAATTTACAATATAGTGCAGCTGCGAAGAACATGGACTCCACTAAGGACGTGTCTATTAACTCCCCTAAACCTCAGTCTTCTCACATATACAATGGGGCTTATAACCCTACCTTGTTAATTACTAGGTTGGTGTGGTATTTAAAAGGCCCAGGGACTGCTAGGGGCTTAGCACAATTACTGAAACATCGCTAGTGTTCAATAAATTGAAGCTATTGTTTTTAATCAGTAATAATCATTGGTGTAACTCAAGTCATAGAACTATAGAAATTCTGAGCTCTAAGTTTCCTTAGCAGTCATCTGCATAGCACTTTTCCAGAAAATGTAAGGAGCCCAGAAAGCCTCGAGGACAGGCCTGAGGTCACACAGCCACGCCTGCTGTCTCATATCTTCCAGTGAAACTTGTCTAGGCCCCTGTGCCACCAATAAGTCACAAGGTATTAGCACCTTAGGGTCCAAAGGGAGCTGCCCTTAGAAGGGACTTTAGGTCTTCAGTATATCAAAGTCACCTAGAATTTGATGTAGAAGTGCTTGTTAAGTAGCCAGTCCAAGGTATTTCAGTACTTAAAAGAAAGAAATCTGTTTTAAAATATCAGGAAAGACCCCCCCCCACACACACACACTCCCAGGAAACAAAACAAAACGCACAACTAATTCAGACTTGCTGTTACATGGAAGCATGTTTTTTTTCTTTCCCAAATCCTGTAAAGTAGCATATGGCTTTTACTCAATAAAAGCAACTATATTTTAAAAATAAATAAAAGGAAGCCACTTTTGCAGAAAGTAAAAAGTAGGAGAGAAGAGAAAGGCAGCACAGAATAGAAGGAAAAGGGGTTGGATATCCACAGAAGAGGGCTTTGTAAAGACTTTAGCATTATAACAGCCACCAGGAGCTGCAGGTCTGGAGTGATCAAGTTAAGCACAAAACTGATGAAACTATTTTGGCCTGTGGAGCAGGACTTCTTCTTATACTTCACATCCACATAAGGTAGTTATATTTCAAAATGTAAAGTTAAGTATTAGATTGACTTTGCTTTTCAACTAAAATGCTTTTTGCTTGACAGACTTCAAATATCTATTTGCTTTGAGTTTTTGACTCATTGTATCTGATGACACCGGACAAATAAATGACTGTGTTTTTTCCCCCAATAATGTAGTTCTTGATGAGTGTGTTCAGGGCATATTCACACTGCGTGCAAACGGTGTAGAGATTTTAACTTAATTCAAAAGAAGGTTAGTTAATTCATGGTCATTTCTACTTTAACTAAAAACACTACTCTTTATTTTCTTCCTTCCTTACAGGGGATCTAAAACTAATTGTTCATACTTAATATGACTCATGAAAAGTCGTGTGTGTTGTCCTGAAGATGGATTTTTTTAAAAAAAAATAATGTATTAGTCTGAATCCATCTTTTAGGGACACCTGGGTGGCTCAGTCTGTTGAGAATCCGACTCTTGATTTCGGCTCAGGTCATGATCTCAGGGTCGTGAGATCAAGCCCCATGATGGGTTCTGTGCTCAGCGTGGAGTCTGCTTAAGATTCTCTCTCCCTCTGCCCCTCCCCCCACTCACACACACTCCCATGCACACTCTCTCTAAAATAATCTTAAAAAAAAAATCCATCTTTTAGTATATTCTCTAACTGTTCCCGTCCCCTCCAAAAAACACAAACCAAAATCCAGCCTCACACTCATGCCATGTTCCTAGTCCTGACAGCCACATATTGCATGTTCGGGCTCCAGTTTTACTGGGGCTTTAGTCTGCACGTTGGCTGCCAGCCTCTGACAAACCGTGCCAGCAATCCTCTCTTCTATCAGGGCTGCTTGTGGCTCAGAAAAAAAGGGAAAACAAATGCAGCTAATGATCTGGAAAAATAACGCACTTGTAAGGATCAGCATAGAGATTAGCTATTTCCTATTTTCAGGAAAAGGGGGGGGGAAGTTCCCTTACCCACACCCAAGCATTCATACCATGGACAATCACCACAGCTAGCAGCTAATTGGGCCCCCTATCTATGCCCCTCATCATCATAGGACCAGGAGATGCTAGGTTAGAGAGTCACAGCATCTCTTTAAAGACCTAGCAGAACCTGCCATGTGGGTCGTTCAGACTTGAAGTTGCTCTATCTTAGGAGCCACAAGTGGGTGGGGGAGAAACGTCATGATGTGCAGAGTGTAGGGTGGCCTTGTTCTGTCAGCCACTGGCTGTGTGCCTCCTGTCACACAGACCTCACAGGCCTATGGGCCTTCCTGTTATCCTTTTTCCATGGATTAAATGGGTAGTTTCAATTCAATATTGTCTGTTAAAGGAGGTATATCCAAAGAGGTGGCCAGCACAGCTGGATTCATGGGCTGACCATGAGAGTGAGGTAAGTGCAGGCTGAAGTAAGTAAAAATCCCAGCCTGGTATCTTGACAGTTTCTGACTTACAGGGTAATACTCCAGACCAGAACAACCAATATATGGTGACCAGAGTAAGCCTCAGTTGTTCTTACTTACCCACCATCTAAGTTTCCTAGCGCTGCTATAACACAGGTCACAAACTGGTGGCTTAAAATAATAGAATTTTATTCTTTCACGGTTCTAGTGGCTACAAAGTCTTTAAAAAATATAAAAAGATCAAGATGTAAGCAGGTTTGGTTCCTTTTGGAGGTGCTGAGGGGGAATTTGTTCCACTTCTCTCCCACCTTACAGCGAACCCTGGCCATCCTTGGCTTGTGGAGGCATCACTCTAGCCTATGCCTCTGTCTTCATACTGTCTTTTTTTTTTTTTTCTTCAATCTCCTGTTGAGTTTGTAGGTGTTCAGAATGGTTTGATCCCTATCCAGCTGAATTCCTGAGACCAGACGAAATCCAGGTCTCCTACTCCTCCGCCATCTTGCTCCTGTCTTCATACTGTCTTCCGTGTAGGTCTTCTCTACCCTCCTAAGGGCACCAGTTATTGGGTTTAGGGCCCACCCTAATCCAGGATGAACTGATTTTGAGATTAATTAGGTCTGCAGAGATCCTTTTTCTAAATATAGCCACATTCACAAGTTCTAGGTGGACAAATCTTTTGACAAATCATTCAACACACTAGATCTAGCATCTATTCTGTCTGATAATAAGGCCTCAGTTTTGCTTTATGGAGCATCCATTTCTCCATTCCCAACCCATGCAACTTGGTTGAGCTTACATGGACTCCAGGGGTGAAACTGCGGTACAAACCAAACCAATCAATAACCCAGCCCTACAGCTTCCCTGTCTGGATCAGACTGCAATCCTGCTGTCCAGTTAGATTTAGTCCTGGGTCCTTTTTTTTTTTTTTTTTTTTAAGACATTATGGGGATAAAACCTTCTATTGGAGTTATTGGGAAGGTTAGAGGAAAAGCATATCTGACTCAGGATAAGGAGAGCAGAGAGTTCCTGGACTCACCTGTGCCCAAAGGCACCATCAGATTTCATTCACAGTTACTTGATCTACTTAAGACTCCTTTTGGCTTCATTCACCTCATTGGCAGGGAGGTGGGGAAGTGGGGGAGTGGGGGAGGGTGTTCTTTAATTTTCATATAATTAAAAAAAAATACCTAGTGCATTACCATTCCTCCTACAGATATTTGAATGCCAGTTATGAGCTGTCTAGTCACTGGGGATAAAGTGGGTACTTTATCACTAGTCACTGGGGATAAAGTGATAATAATGAAAGATCTTGTCCCTGCCTTCAGGAGTTTATGGTCTCATGAGGATTGCTGAGCAGCTCTGCTGGGATTTCTGAAATGGGTAGGAGGAAAGCTTCAGGAGGATCTAGAGCTCAATCCCATCTCTTCACAGAGACACAGAATATAAGAGTAAGATGCGTAAGCCAGATTCGTCTGAGAGCCTTTTCATTAGATTGCTAACTTGCAAAGCAATGTCATCACTCCCAAAGTTGAGGGACACAGACATGGAAATGAGAATAGATAGCAAAGATGGATTACAGACTGGTTGGCCACGTTCAGCCAAGAAGGAGCCTGCCCTCTCCCCAGAGTATTTTTAGTTTCCTATTCTTAGAGATGATCACAGCACCCTGATCTGCTCAGTACTTCCATAGGAGGAAAGACCAGAGGTAACAGGAAAACACAAGCTTCTGAAGTCAGGAATGCCACAAAGGAACTGGGTGTCCAAAGAGAAAATCTAGTAACAGCTCTACCACATGGTGATCTTTCTAGGCAAATAGAACAGTGAGCTGGTTAAAGGTCTGTTGGCAAAATGGTTATGGTTTACAATTGTGTAGCATATTTAAAACACTAGCTATTTCCTGTTGGATTACAAATCCCTAGAGGATTGGAAATCTAGGGGACTTTTTTCTTTCATTTGGGCTCTCAGTATTTAAACTTTTTTCCTACTAGGGAATCTCATATTTCACAAAACCCAACCTGAGGCCCTTATAGGAGCTAGAAGACCAGATTGCCTCTTTCTTAGCTTCTTTTGTGGTTAGGGTGTGTGTACAAGGCCCAGGCTGTGCCAACCAAACCTATCAGCATGATGTTGAGCTATATACATCAGTGATGGGAGGAGCAGGGACTTTTCTGGTGTGGCTGGAATGTGATGATTGGTCACTGTGTTTGTGAGGCACCATGCAAGGTTGCAGCTTTCAACAGTAGTACAAATTGAGCCATCTCATGCCCAGTGACAATGTCATCTTAGCCAATCAGGCTGCATGATTTTTAGATGATATTCCTGGCTGCACAGCTTCTGAGCCTGCTTCTTTCATCCTCCTGCAGATTCAGATCTTCCAAATTCCTATTCTGTATAATGAGGGGTTGGTTTCTGCCTTTTGCAACTAAGAGCTCTGACTTTTTTTTTAATTTTATTATGTTATGTTAGTCACCATAAAATACATCATTAGTTTCTGATGTAGTGATCCATGATTCACTGTTTTCGTATAACACCCAGTGCTCCATGCAGTACATGCCCTCCTTAATACCCATCACAGGC
>NW_027876296.1:0-248 GCF_054177405.1 Leptonychotes weddellii | reverse complement strand
GGTGTAAAGGACAGAGTGTTCTTAGGTCTCTCACGGCCCTAAAATTGTCACGTGTTTGTAACCTTTCATTTAGGGTTATCATGTACTGGTTGAATTTATTAAAAGCCTTTTCATGTCTATGGGAAGTTGTAGTGACAGTAGGATAATGACCTGATTCTATGTAAAATTTAATTCAATGAATGGTCTTCAATACATACTATGTCTCAAGCAATATAACAAATTTGGGGATTGAAAAGTAACATAAAAAT
>NW_027876295.1:0-248 GCF_054177405.1 Leptonychotes weddellii | reverse complement strand
GAAGAGCTCTTTCCTTTCTACTCTGTTAGGGGTACCATAAAGTAGGAACAGAGAGGTTAGGTAAGTTGCTTATGATCACACAGCAAATTTTGGTCTTTGTTTCCAATCTAGTAATCTAATCCCATTCCTTCCTTATAGGTGTTTAAGGGAATCATCCCCAGAAGCAAAAGATTAGAGATATAGATGTGGATAAGGATATAGATATAGATAGAATACACGTATGTATAATATATACTTTTGCATTTGAT
>NW_027876294.1:0-248 GCF_054177405.1 Leptonychotes weddellii | reverse complement strand
TTGTGATGCAGTTTAGCACCCCTAATTCCTATCTAGGTCATATTTTTTCCTCTTCAAGATCCAACTCAAGTAAGAAAGTAATACCAACAATTCATTGACATCAGTTTATCAGTTATCTGGCAAATCACTGAGAGACTGAATTATATAAACTATGATGAGGTAAGAAGTTGAATGCCACAATGATTAGA
Organism: Leptonychotes weddellii; assembly: GCF_054177405.1. Classification (NCBI taxonomy): domain Eukaryota; kingdom Metazoa; phylum Chordata; class Mammalia; order Carnivora; family Phocidae; genus Leptonychotes; species Leptonychotes weddellii. The sequence continues at coordinate 60 of NW_027876294.1, read as the reverse complement.
CAAAAAGTCCCGACTGCCTGGGAAAATGTGCGAAATATGAAAGGCCAGACTTTGAATATA
>NW_027876293.1:0-248 GCF_054177405.1 Leptonychotes weddellii | reverse complement strand
TATGCTCACATCATATATTTCCCAAGGACAAATGTTAACTCAGAGACAATATAATCTAAACCCCTAAATAGGAATAGAAAATATCTCCTCAATATTTGTAAACTCATTTTCTAAAGATTTTTTTATTTATTTGACAGAACGAGAGAACAGGAGAGCACAAGCAGTGGGAGCTGCAGAAGGAGAGGGAGAAGCAGGCCCCCGCCGAGGAGGGATCCTGATGAAGGGCTGGATCCCAGGACCCTAGGAAC
>NW_027876292.1:0-248 GCF_054177405.1 Leptonychotes weddellii | reverse complement strand
GATCTCCCTGCCCCTCCACATCTGTCCCCAAGCCTCGTGTCTACTGTCGATGAGGTTTCAGAGACACACATCACTTGATGAGCACCCAAGGGCTCACCACTAGGCTCTGATTCTGGGTATCATTGTGTGACAGGCCAGCTGGGCTGGGTCCCCCCCACCCCTCTTGACCCTGCTGAGGCTGCTCTCCCCTGTGCTCCCCATCTGAGATGAGAAAGAACCGAGCCGGGTGCCCTGCAGACAGGGCCGCT
>NW_027876291.1:0-248 GCF_054177405.1 Leptonychotes weddellii | reverse complement strand
CAAGATGTTATGGTAGGGAGGGAGAAGAGCAGCAGGAACATGGTTGATCAGTCAAGGCAACTCTAAGGGGTAGCCCTTATTCATCAAATGTAGGATGGTGGGTGGGTGTAGAAGAGTCCAGGAGGAAAGCACTAGCAATGGGATCATTTGGGGGTGAACAAATCATTCTTTTAAAATTCTACTCTAAAATGTGCTTTATGTATTTTGGATACTAACTCTTTATCATATATGTCATTTGCAAATATCTT
>NW_027876290.1:0-248 GCF_054177405.1 Leptonychotes weddellii | reverse complement strand
TGCCTCCCGAGGGCCCCTGGAAACCACAAACTTGCACACTAGTTGTCAAGAGAGCCCAGTAGAAGTAAAAGATAAAGAGGGACTCGTGCAGAATTGCAGACAAGGAGCACAACTAAAAAATGCTGAATAAAACATTGAAAATCTAATGCATAGTTGAGGTGGCAGAAAATCAGAAAATCTCCTGAAGGTGAGAGACAGGGCAAGAAAGCTGAAACCCATAGGGGGAGGGATTGGAATCTGCCTGGGTG
>NW_027876289.1:0-248 GCF_054177405.1 Leptonychotes weddellii | reverse complement strand
GCCCTCCCCTGCCCTGCATCTACCTTCCCAGGCCCGGCCCTCCCCTGCCCTGCATTTACCTTCCCAGGCCCGGCAGTCCCCTGCCCTGCAATTACCTTCCCAGGCCCGGCCCTCCCCTGCCCTGCATTTACCTTCCCAGGCCCAGCCCTCCCTTGCCCTGCATCTACCTTCCCAGGCCCGCCCCTCCCCTGCCCTGTATCTACCTTCCCAGGCCCGGCCCTCTCCTGCCCTGAATCTACCTTCCCAGG
>NW_027876288.1:0-248 GCF_054177405.1 Leptonychotes weddellii | reverse complement strand
CTATGTTTATTATTAACACATGGCTTTTTTAAATTTCTATTTTATCATGTACATAGCACAACATAAATGAAAGCAATTTTGCTCATTACTAAGTCCTGAGAACTAGATGTGGTATTCCAGTTACTCATTTATGAAACTATATATAGAAAGTAAAATTTACTGTGAGGAAATCGGGAAAGGACAATAGCAATCTTAATAACTGGATCTTGGCATAACAAAGAAGTCCTTGAAATACTCAGACTTGAAAT
>NW_027876287.1:0-248 GCF_054177405.1 Leptonychotes weddellii | reverse complement strand
GAAGGGAAAAATGAAGGGGGGGAATCGGAGGGTGAGACGAACCATGAGGAACTATGGACTCTGAGAAACAGAGTTTTAGAGGGGAGGGGGGTGGGGGGATGGGTCAGCCTGGTGATGGGTATTAAGGAGGGCACGTACTGCGTGGAGCACTGGGTGTTATATGCAAACAATGAATCATGGAACACTACATCAAAAACTAGTGATGTAATGTGTGGTGGTTAACATAACATGAAAAAAAAAAGTGATTG
>NW_027876286.1:0-1734 GCF_054177405.1 Leptonychotes weddellii | reverse complement strand
GTCAGTTTCTGCCATCAGATCTGAAAACACTGAGAACTGTATTTGGTGAAGCCATCACTGCCTCTGGGACCCGGACAGGAAGCTTCTCAGCACTTCAAGATCTACAGTCTGAGCCCATGATTAACTGAGAAAGAAGCTTTAAAAAAAAAAAAAAAAAAAAAAAAAAAACTGTGCTGGGGAGGGGGAATGAAAACTGTGGTGGAGAGTCCTCAAACCATGGGCCGTTTTAGAAAATCTCATCCCTAGGATTTCAAATCTTACATGGAGTAAACATTTGTCTGGTATTGGGCTGGAATAAGTCATAAAGTAAACTTGCCGGTGACTTGTTCCCGTTCCGTCAAAGTATGAACACATGCAACTCCCCCCCCCCCCCCCGAGTCCTGGGAATGGCCCCAGGCCTCCAGGTCCAACAGACTCAGACCTTCTACCAGCTTCAGCCTGGCCTAGGGAAGAGCTTGAAACCCCAGCCCCCTCTTTCCCACCTTCCACAGGCGGGGCTCTCTGGCGGGCTCCCACTCTTGCCTTGCTGCTGGGGCCCCGCACTCCCTGCACAGGCAGATTTGGGGGTACCTGACTTCGTCTCTACCATTTATCACCCCCTTCCCTTCCTGTCCTTGATTCCCTGCTTTCCTTCACCAGGACAGAATCCACATCCTGGGGTCCCCCCTCCCACCCCCTCTCCCTTACACTCCTGATGAGCAAGCCCTGATAGCCAGGTCCTGCCCGTAGAGGAGGCCGCTGCCTTTTTTTTTTTAATTTTTATTTTTTAAGATTCAAGTAATCTCTATATCCAACATGGGACTTGAACTCATGACCCTGAGATCAAGAGTTGCATGCTCTTCCGACTGAGCCAGCCAGATAGCCCCAGAGGAGCCCTTCTAAAAATATTTTGTTGCATAGTGCTGGTCTGCACTGGCAAGGAGTAACCAAGACAACCAGCGATGAAATAAAAACAGGCAGTTGAGGGAGGCTTATGGGGATGGGAAAAACACCTAGGCGAATTCTTCCTCTAACCATACTCTGATCTGTCATGAAGAATCCTTATACACATTCTTGTTGCTCAGCTGCTCAGAGCTGAAAACCACTTGATATCTGGCTGCATCAACCTGTTTTTCTCAATCAGTCTTCCTACTTTCCCCCCACCCCCATCCACTCATCTCTTCCCAGATTACTTCACGAACGCCCAGCCCACAAGCATGGGTCAGCGAATTGGATGATAATGATACTTACTCCTCTGGGAATAACAAATGCACTGGCTGAGTCCTAATTCTCAGCAGTTGAAGGCACACTGATCACTGCACCCTGGCCAAGAGCATCGCTTCAGAACGCAGGAGTCAAGGGCTCTCACTTACGTGTTCTTCCGAAGCATAGAGGACTTCCATTAGTCGCTGCACGAGGTCATCATTTTCCTGCCCGTGTTCTTGGCAGAGTAGCTCAATCTCTCTCAATTTGCCAAAGTAGAAATCTCTCTCCTTTTCCACACCTTCGAGGGCAAGTTTTAATGAATGTACCTGCAAGGGAGTGAGGGTAGAAGGAAAATAAAACCCCAAAAAACAGTATAAGAAACACAACCAACTACGCCTGCCTCTAAAGACCTGAAACATGAAACGAGTTGTGCAATGGAGCTCGCGCCTGGGCCACACGTCCGACTTCAATAGCACGCCGGTCATCCCCTCTGCCAGCTGAGTGTTCATAACCACTGTGGGAGGGATCGTTCTGCCCGACACGGTTGCA
>NW_027876285.1:0-248 GCF_054177405.1 Leptonychotes weddellii | reverse complement strand
CTGATGGTGGTGGCCTGGACCACAGTGAGGAAGCTGCTGGTGCAGGTCGAGAGGCCCCGGGCCACCCTCTCGAGGTACGCAAACATTTTACAGCCTGTATCGTCCGGGAAGTTTCGCAAACCGGAAGTTTCTATTGTTTTTAGTGTTACCTTGGAAAAAAGTATTATGATATTTGTAAAAGCCAAGTGGATGAGAATTAAATGTACAGATTTCTTTTTAGTGTCCCCAAAGAAAATGCACGTGTAATT
>NW_027876284.1:0-248 GCF_054177405.1 Leptonychotes weddellii | reverse complement strand
GACCCTGAGATCATGACCTGAGTCAGAACCAAGAGTCACACACTTAACCAGTTGAGCCACCCAGGTGGCCCTCCTTCTCCATCTTTCTGTATTAGTTTCCTAATACCAACCATTTCCTACTACCCTTCCAGTTTTTCCCATATCCATATTTCACCTATATCATCATTTAATTAATTCATATTTTTCTTTAAGCCAGCTCACTTTTGTTTTGCTTAAATATATTTATTATTATTATTATTTTTTTTTTT
>NW_027876283.1:0-248 GCF_054177405.1 Leptonychotes weddellii | reverse complement strand
CACACCCACACCTGCAGCTTTCATTTTAAGCAGCTGCACTTATAGCACTTCCTTCCTTCTCTTGATGTACCTTCTAGCATTCATTACCTAATGCTTCCATCCACCAAATTATCTTCTATCTCAACCCCTTTAGCTCAAAACTAAAATATTTTTTATGCCTTTATGGCATTCACTAATTTAGAATAATAATATAACTGTTTTCTCTTTTTCAAACCTCACCCCATATCTCTGAGCCCAATTCTTGCCAT
>NW_027876282.1:0-248 GCF_054177405.1 Leptonychotes weddellii | reverse complement strand
TTTAAAAAAAGAACCACAGACTATTTCATTAGAATTAGAAGATGCTTAAAAGTTTCATCATGTAAATCACATAAACGATTTCTGGGACAGAGACCTGTATTAAGCATGTGTTTCTGAGGCCTTGCTCACTGGAGCCGGACCTGCCAGCCAGCGCAAACCAACCAGCCCCGTAATCCACACCCCCAGCCACCTCCTGTGTCCACTGCCCCAATCACCTCAAGGCCCCGTACCTTACAACGGGGGACAGC
>NW_027876281.1:0-248 GCF_054177405.1 Leptonychotes weddellii | reverse complement strand
TGTTGACTGGTTGCACCACTTTTGATTACTATCTGATTATTCTATCAGTGCTATCAGATGAAACTGTTCCTGGTATGCAGTAGTTACCATTTCTCTCCTCATAAAATACCAACAGTTTTATGGTTCGAATACCAGTTGTTCTGTTGGGATTTTATGAGCAAGTACTTGTAAAACAGTGACTGCTTCTGGCCCAGTTAAACACTGCATTAGTTAGGGGCGCCTGGGTGGCTCACTTGTTAGGCGTCTGG
>NW_027876280.1:0-248 GCF_054177405.1 Leptonychotes weddellii | reverse complement strand
TTTAAAAAAAAAAAAAGAAGTTGCCTCCGTATCAGTGAGCCGGGGCCTAGAGTTCCCTCAGTGTGGGGGTGGGGCCAGAGCCCCAGGTATCCAGCTACCTACCTCGGCCTGCACCTGCACACACCAACGACCCCCCACTGGCCCCACTCTCACTGGTGGAGCGCACATGAGGGGGAGCAGGGGCCTGGGCTGGGGGCGGCGCAGAGAAGAGCTCAGCCCTACCCTGCCCTGCCGGTGTGACTCGGGTA
>NW_027876279.1:0-248 GCF_054177405.1 Leptonychotes weddellii | reverse complement strand
CTTTAAGTCTAGGGCTTCAAAGACCAATTTCATAAATTTATTTCTCTTGACACCTACAGACTAATCTAACAGATGTAGTTTACATTACTTTCTTCAGGAAGCTTTTTGCAGGACATCACTGCAACTCAAAGGGACAAAAGCTTAAATCTTTATCATTCTAAACTTTTTTTAAGATAAGCCATGTTTGAATAGAGGCCCATTGAGAAAAGAGTAAGTGGAGAAACATTCCTCTCTGAAATATAACACGG
>NW_027876278.1:0-248 GCF_054177405.1 Leptonychotes weddellii | reverse complement strand
TCAGAACCATGTGGCATTTATATTTTTCCTGACCTCATTTGAAGCATCACTAACATCAGGGGATAAGATGCTAAGGGAGAGTCCTTCACTTAGTGGTAGACTCTAAACTAAGAAGGAAGAAAAAAGAGTTTGGAGAATAAATGTCTCTGACGGCATGAAATTGTTCTTGAAGTTTTAATGATGGAGAAAATAGTAAGTTGTCATTTAAAATAGCTAAATTACCTCGTTTGTTGAAATGTGGTTGATTT
>NW_027876277.1:0-248 GCF_054177405.1 Leptonychotes weddellii | reverse complement strand
TTTATTAACCCAAATGCGATGTGCACGTAAGCTGTCTTGCTTTCTTCAGTGTGCAGCCTGGCATTGGGATTGGCTGGCTGGGCTGCTCTTTCCATGGTGGGTTTGTAGCAGCCACTGTGATCTGTCTCTGCACCGTGAGACGTGTGGCTCATCAGCAGCATGTCACGCTCCTTGACGCTGTGGACTAGGAACTTCCGGACGCCACTGGGCAGAGTGTGCTTTTTTTCCTTGTTGCTCCCGTAATCAGT
>NW_027876276.1:0-248 GCF_054177405.1 Leptonychotes weddellii | reverse complement strand
ATCTTTGATAACATGTCTGTTGTTGCTGTTATGTTCCTATGCCAGAGTCCCTGGGCTGTGACTTTCAGAAAAATTTCTTAGTCTTTTGTTTTCTCCACTTGCATGAGGCAGCAAGGCTAGAGTGGGCTAAAGTTGCCTAATTTCCCTTTCCACAGGTCAAATAAAACTTTGGTAAAGTAGTATAAAATTTTGTCACAAAGAGTATAGTGAAGAACAGAATGTTGTGGGTGTATTTCAAAATTGTTATT
>NW_027876275.1:0-1734 GCF_054177405.1 Leptonychotes weddellii | reverse complement strand
TGTTTTTTCCTGCTTTGTCAAAGATTATTTGACCATAAAGTTGAGGGTCCATATCTGGGTTCTCTATTCTGTTCCATTGGTCTATATGTTTGTTTTTGTGCCACTACCATGCTGTCTTGGTGATCACCACATTGTAATATAGCTTGAAATCGGGCAACATGATGCCCCCAGCTTTGTTTTTCTTTTTCAACATTTCCTTAGAGATTCAGGGTCTTTTCTGATTTCATACAAATGTTAGGATTGTTTGTTCCAGCACTGAGAAAAATGTCATTGGAATTTTGATCGGGATGGCATTGAAGTTATAGATTGCTCTGGGTAGCATAGACATTGTAACAATGTTTATTCTTTTGATCCATGAGCATGGAATATTTTTCCATCTTTTTGTGTCTTCTTCAATTTCTTTCATGAGTGTTCTGTAGTTCCTAGAGTATAGATCCTTTACCTCTTTCGTTAGGTTTATTCCAAGGTATCTTATGTTTTTTGGTGCTATTGTAAATGGAATCATTTCTCTGATTTCTTTTTTACTGTTCCATTGTTAGTGTATAAGAAAGCAACTGATTTCTGTACATTGATTTTGTATCCTGCCACATTACTGAATTTCTGTGTGAGTTCTAGTAATTTGGGGGTGGGGTCTTTTGGGTTTTCCTCATAAAGTATCATGTGGTCTGTGAAAAGAGAGAGTTTGACTTCTTCTTTGCCAATTTGAATATATTTTATTTTTTTTGTTGTCTGATTGCTGTTGCTAGGACTTCTAGTGCTATGTTGAACAATAATGGCAAGAAAGGGCATCCTTGACGTGTTCCTGATCTTAAGGGAAAGGCTCTAAGCTTTTCCCCAGTGAGGATGATATTCACTATGGGTTTTTCCTCGATGGATTTTATGAACTTGAGGAATGTTCCCTCTATCCCTATACTCTGAAGAGTTTTAATCAGGAAACGATGCTGTATTTTGTCAAATGCTTTTTCTGCATCAATTGAGAGGACCATATGGTTCTTTTCCCTCCTCTTATTAATGTGCTCTATCACATTGATTGATTTGCGAATGTTGAACCACTTTGCATCCCGGGGATAAATCCCACTTGGTCATAGTGGATGATCCTTTTAATGTATTGTTGGATCCTATTACTTAGGATTTTGTTGAGGATTTTGGAATCCATATTCATCAAGGGTATTGGTCTGAAATTCTCCTTTTTGATGGGGTCTTTGCTTGGTTTGGTGATTAAGGTAATGCTCGCCTCATAGATGAGTCTGGAAGCTTTCCTTCTGTTTCTATTTTTCAGAACAGCTTCAGTAGAATACGTATTATTTCTTCTTTGAATGTTTGGTAGAATTCCCCAGGGAATCCATCAGGCCCTGGATTCTTGTTTTTTGGCAGGTTTTTGATCACTGCTTCCTTCTCGTTACTGGTTATTGGCCTATTCAGGTTGTCAATTTCTTCCTGTTTCAGTCTTGGCAGCTTATAGGTTCCCAGGAAGGCATCCATTTCATCCAGATTGCTCAGTTTATTGGCATATAGTTGTTGATAATAATTTCTAATAATTGTTTCTATTTCCTTAGTGTTAGTCATGATCTCTCCCCTTTCATTCATAATTTTATTAATTTGGGTCCTTTCTCTTTTCTTTTGGATAAGTCTGGCCAGTGGTTTATCGATCTTATTAATTCTTTCAAGAACCAACTTCTGGTTTTGTTGATCTGATCTACTGTGTTTCTGGTTTCTAATTCATTGATTTCTGCT
>NW_027876274.1:0-248 GCF_054177405.1 Leptonychotes weddellii | reverse complement strand
TTTTTTTTTTTTTAAGATTTTATTTATTTGAGAAGAGAGAGAGAGACAGAGTGAGCCTGAGCACAGGGAGGGGCAGAGAGAGAGGGAGAAGCAGGCTCCCCGCTGAGCAGGGTAGTCCGATGAGGGTCTTGATCCCAGGACCCTGAGATCATGACCTGAGCCAAAGGCAGATGCTTAACCAACTGAGCCACCCAGGCGCCCTGCACAAGCCTTTATTCTTAATGAATAAATTTCGTCAATTTCTTGAC
>NW_027876273.1:0-248 GCF_054177405.1 Leptonychotes weddellii | reverse complement strand
TGATTACTGCTTCAATTTCCTTGCTGGTTATGGGTCTGTTCAAGTTTTTTATTTCTTCCTGTTTCAGTTTTGGTAGTTTATATGTCTCTAGGAATGCATCCATTTCTTCCAGATTGCCTAATTTGTTGGCATATAGTTGCTCATAATATGTTCTTATAATTGTTTGAATTTCTTTGGTGTTGGTTGTGATCTCTCCTCTTTAATTCATGATTTTATTTATTTCGGTCCTTTCTCTTCTTTTTGATAAG
>NW_027876272.1:0-248 GCF_054177405.1 Leptonychotes weddellii | reverse complement strand
TCCTTCCTGCCCTTCACTACCCCCATCACCTTCCCAGTCATTCATTAAGTATAAATACTCAGGGCCACTGCTTCCACCTCTTCCCATATCACTCTATGCAAAGAATCTTCTTTGCCTGTCTTTGCCAACACACCTAGGGTATGATTGCAAGACACAACTAAAAGATGTAGGGTGCCTGGGTGGCTCAGTCATTAAGCGTTTGCATTCAGCTCAGGTCATGGTACTAAGTTCCTGGGTTTGAGCCCCAC
>NW_027876271.1:0-248 GCF_054177405.1 Leptonychotes weddellii | reverse complement strand
CACTTGTAAGGTTTACTGTCTGAAGGTTAAAAATTAGGAGACTTCGGGCGCCTGGGTGGCTCAGTTGGTTCAGCGACTGCCTTCGGCTCAGGTCATGATCCTGGAGTCCCGGGATCGAGTCCCGCATCGGGCTCCCTGCTCGGCGGGGAGTCTGCTTCTCCCTCTGACCCTCCCCCCTCTCATGCTCTCTCTCTCTCTCAAATAAATAAATAAGATCTTAAAAAAAAAAAAGTCTCCTAATTTTTATT
>NW_027876270.1:0-248 GCF_054177405.1 Leptonychotes weddellii | reverse complement strand
GCTCTTATTTTAGAATCCTCTTCAGCCTGTAAAAAAATATATATATGTATTTTTTGCCTTCCCTTCGTTAAATTCCGTCTTAGGAGGTGGTAGTGGGTTTTTTAAATTGCCTTTCTGATGACGTGATTCTTCTTCAGCGATTGGTGGGGTGGATTCTAAGAGTCTCTTCTATTGAACAGTCCTTTACTTCCTGATGGGCTCCCTATCCCTCCGTCACAGGGCTGCGTTCCCTGGGTCTCTCTCGGACT
>NW_027876269.1:0-248 GCF_054177405.1 Leptonychotes weddellii | reverse complement strand
CTGGGCTTGCTGGTTTACTATATTTTATTCTTATTGATAAGAACTTGGTGGGAATGTAAGAGCTGGTTTAGAGATGGTTTGCTAAGGTTTCTACTACTTTTGGATTGTGTCTGTCGGGAGTGATGGTTTTATCTGTCTTTTGTACATTGTTTTCCCTTTCTACATTTTGCTAATTATCCTGTATATAAGTTTAATATATCATTTTTTAAAAGAAAAAATTCTAACCATTTTAAATTCATATTTCAACT
>NW_027876268.1:0-248 GCF_054177405.1 Leptonychotes weddellii | reverse complement strand
TTTTTTTTTTTAAAGATTTATTTATTTATTTATTTGAGAGAGAGAGAGAATGAGAGACAGAGAGCATGAGAGGGAGGAGGGTCAGAGGGAGAAGCAGACTCCCTACCGAGCAGGGAGCCTGATGCGGGACTCGATCCGGGGACTCCAGGATCATGACCTGAGCCGAAGGCAGTCGCTCAACCAACTGAGCCACCCAGGTGCCCCTGGCACATCCAATTTAAAAAAAAAATCAAAGAAAATACACAGAA
>NW_027876267.1:0-248 GCF_054177405.1 Leptonychotes weddellii | reverse complement strand
CTCTCTCACTGTCTCTCTCTCTCTGTCATATAAATAAATAAAATCTTAAAAAAAAAAAAAAAAGAGACACCCACAAATTGAGTGCAAAAGCTATTTTATTTTTCTCTCTTTATCAGGCGCTACACACAGAGATCTGAAGAGCTAACTCTGGTGAGAATCCTCACCCTTAGCTGGCTTCTGCCAGTTTTCCTAGGATTTCCTCCGCAGGCTACATGTAGGGTTTAAAGCAGAGGGTGTAGCTCTGGTAT
>NW_027876266.1:0-248 GCF_054177405.1 Leptonychotes weddellii | reverse complement strand
TCATATGATACATGTCTTTCTCTGTAATTTAAAAATGATATGAAGGGCATAGTTTTTTGACATGTATCCTGCTTGGTGATCTGTAAGCTTCTTGGATTTGTGTTTTAGTATCTGACATCAATTTAGGGAAATTGTCAGTCATTATTGTTTCAAATATTTCTTCTGTTCCTTTCTTTTTCTTCTTCTGGTATTTCTATTACACATACATTACACCTTTTGTCATTGCCCCATAATCCTTGGTTATTCTG
>NW_027876265.1:0-248 GCF_054177405.1 Leptonychotes weddellii | reverse complement strand
TTCATCATGGCTTCAAAAAAGAGTGTGTAATATCTACCCAAACAAAAATAAAAACATAAGAAGAACTGAAAGAGTTTGAAAAGTAGAACAAAAGGGATAATGAGTTGCTGTATTTCTCTTATTGTATGTTTTACTTCTATAACTTCTAATTTGTTCTTTTATATAATCCATTTCTTTGCTAAGATCTTCTATTTTTTTTTCTTTTTAAAGATGATTTTTACTTAATTTTTTAATCTCTTTCAATGGCT
>NW_027876264.1:0-1734 GCF_054177405.1 Leptonychotes weddellii | reverse complement strand
TGCGGATGTTGAACCAACCTTGCAGCCCAGGGATAAATCCCACTTGGTCATGGTGAATAATCCTTTTAATGTACTGTTGGATCCTATTGACTAGTATTTTGGTGAGAATTTTTGCATCCATGATCATCAGGGATATTGGTCTGTAATTCTCCTTTTTGATGGGGTCTGTTTCTGGTTTTGGGGTCAAGGTAATGGTGGCCTCATAAAACGAGTTTGGAAGTTTTCCTTCCGTTTCTATTTTTTGGAACAGTTTCAGAAGAACAGGTATTAATTCTTCTTTAAATGTTTGGTAGAATTCCCCTAGGAAGCCATCTGGCCCTGGGCTCTTGTTTGTTGAGAGTTTTTGATGACTGCTTCAATTTCCTTAGTGGTTATGGGTCTGTTCAGGTTTTCTATTTCTTCCTGGTTCAGTTTTGGTAGTTGATTCATCTCTAGGAATTTATCCATTTCTTCCAGATTATCTAATTTGCTGGCATATAGTTGCTCATAATATGTTCTTATAATTGTTTGTATTTCTTTAGTGTTGGTTGTGATTGCTCCTCTTTCATTCATGATTTTTTATTTGGGTCCTTTCTCTTCTCTTTTTGATAAGTTTGGCCAGGGGTTTATCAATCTTATTAATTCTTTCAAAGAACCGGCTCCTAGTTTCATTGATCTGTTCTACTGTTCTTTTGATTTCTATTTCATTGATTTCTGCTCTGATCTTTATCATTTCTCTTCTCCTGCTGGGTTTTGGCTTTATTTGCTGTTTTTTCTCTAGCTCCTTTAGGTGTAGGGTTAGGTTGTATATTTGAGACTGTTCTTGTTTCTTAAGAAAGGCTTGTATTGCGATATACTTTCCTCTTAGGACTGCCTTTGCTGTATCCCAAAGGTTTTGAACAGTTATGTTTTCATTTTCATTGGTTTCCATGAATTTTTTTAATTCTTTAATTTCCTGGTTGACCCATTCATTCTTTAGTATGATGCTCTTTAGCCTCCATGTATTTGAGTTCTTTCCAACTTTCCTCTTGTGATTGAGTTCTAGTTTCAAAGCATTGTGGTCCGAAAATATGCAGGGAATGATCCCAGTCTTTTGGCACTGATTGAGACCTGATTTGTGGCCTAGGATGTGATCTATTCTGGAGAATGTTCCATGGGCACTAAGGAAGAATGTTTATTCTGTTGCTGGGTGATGGAATGTTCTGAATACGTCTGTGAAGTCCATTTGGTCCAGTGTGTCACTTAAAGTCTTTATTTCCTTATTGATCTTTTGCTTAGATGATCTGTCCATTTCAGTGAGGAGGGTGTTAAAGTCCCCTACTATTATTATATTGTTGTCGATGTGTTTTTTTGATTTTGTTATTAATTGGCTTATATGATTGGCTGCTCCCATGTTAGGGGCATAGATATTTACAATTGTTAGATCTTCTTGTTGGATAGACCCTTTAAGTAGGTTATATGTCTTTCCTCATTTCTTATTATAGTCTTTGGTTTAAAATCTAATTTGTCTGATATAAGGATTGCCACCCCAGCTTTCTTTTGATGTCTGTTAGTATGGTAAATGGTTTTCCATCCCCTCATTTTCAATCTGGAGGTGTCTTTGGGTCTAAAACGAGTCTCTTGCAGACAGCATATCAATGGTTCTTGTTTTTTTTTATCCAATCTGATACCCTGTGTCTTTTGGTTGGGGCATTTAACACATTTACATTCAGGATAACTATTGAAAGATATGAATTTAGTGCCATTGTATTGCCT
>NW_027876263.1:0-248 GCF_054177405.1 Leptonychotes weddellii | reverse complement strand
GGGAAGAGAGGAGAGCCAGTTTTCCTCCAGTCAGTGAAACTATTAAAATAAACAGACAGGCATGCACGTGCGTGCACACACACACACACACGCATTTTTAACAGGTAAAATTAATTTTATGGAAAGCAGTACAATCAAAAGCCTAAATAACAAAAGAAGGCAGCGAGACCCATTTTTTTTTTTCTTTTTCACCTTGGCACCTCCTGAAATAATAAAAGAGCCATATATCCATTCATTCCGAGCCCCCT
>NW_027876262.1:0-248 GCF_054177405.1 Leptonychotes weddellii | reverse complement strand
TGTGAGTTCTTTATAATATATTCTACATCTAGTTCTTTGTTGTGTATGTGGTTTGCAAATATTTTCTCCCAATCTCCACTTTGTCTTTTTATCCTCATAACAGGGTCTTTCACAGAGCAAAAGTCTTTCATTTTGATGAAGTTGAATTGACCATTTTTTCTTTTATGAATTGGGCTTTTGATGTTAAGTTTAAGAACCCCTTGCCTAGCTCCAAATCGTGAAGATTTTCTATGTTTTTTCCCTAAAGG
>NW_027876261.1:0-248 GCF_054177405.1 Leptonychotes weddellii | reverse complement strand
TGAGAAGCGAGATAAACAACTGATGGATCAAGAGGGCAGAATTTGAGAGATAAGTGATGCCATAAGACGAACAACATTAGAATAATTGGGATCCCGGAGAAGAAGAAAGAGAGAGAGAGGGGCAGAAGGTATATTGGAACAAATTATAGCAGAGAACTTCCTTAATTTGGGGAGGGAAACAGGCATCAAAATCCAGGAGGCACAGAGAAACCCCCTCAAAATCAGTAAAAATAGGTCAACACCCCATC
>NW_027876260.1:0-248 GCF_054177405.1 Leptonychotes weddellii | reverse complement strand
TTCATCTTAGGGGCAACGACAACAGCAAACACACGGCAACTACTAGGCGCCAGGCACTGGTTTAAGTGCTTCCCGTGGATTGTCTCCTTCAATTCTCTTACATTCAGCTGGTGGATGCTGAAGATGCATGTGATGCAGCTGCTTTTATAGTCCCCATTTCACAGATGAGGAATCTGCAGTGTGGACAGAGGCTAAGTAACGTGCCCACAGTCACACAGCTAGGAAGTGGACGAGCTGGGGTTCGAACC
>NW_027876259.1:0-248 GCF_054177405.1 Leptonychotes weddellii | reverse complement strand
GTGTGGGTGTCAACAAGTACATGGTGAGCAGAACAGAGAGGGGAAGTCACTCCGTGCCATTTGAGGGGCTGGAGGAAGGTTTTCTGGGTCAGCGCTAGGATTGTAGGCCCACTAGGAGTTGGCTGGATGGACCCAGGCTGGCTCCTGCCTGTTTGTGATGAACAGGAGGGAGGAGAGTGCGGAGCAGAGAGGTCCACGGGAGGCAGGGCCTGCGTCCCTGCTGCGGGCCTGGCTGTGGAGCCGCGGTC
>NW_027876258.1:0-248 GCF_054177405.1 Leptonychotes weddellii | reverse complement strand
TCCTTGTATTCTGAATGATAGCCTTGCTGGAGAGAGTGTTCTTGGCTGCAGAATTTTCCCATTCAGCACTTGGAATAGATCATGCCACTCTCTTCCGTCTGTCAAAAATCTCCTACTAGCCTTATGGGTTTTCCCTTGTAAGTTACTGTTCTTTTTTGTCTTGCTGCTTTTAAACAGTTTCTTTATCACTACATTTTTCTTGTTTATTTACACTGTGTCTTGGTGTGAGTCTGCTTTTGTTGATTTTG
>NW_027876257.1:0-248 GCF_054177405.1 Leptonychotes weddellii | reverse complement strand
CCTGAGCTGAAGGCAGTCGCTTAACCAACTGAGCCACCCAGGCGCCCCAATCTTTCAAGTACAATATTGGTTATCACACTGATATTGAAGATCATCTTATGTTATCTTTGGATATGAAAAAGGGCTTTCTACATACTATCTCCAACTGCCCCCTGCCCTCCCCCCGCCAAATCAGAGAATCAGAAGCTAATTCAGACAAGTATCTTCAAATCTGCTGTCCTTTCTCCCATTCCTTGCTAGAATTCATG
>NW_027876256.1:0-248 GCF_054177405.1 Leptonychotes weddellii | reverse complement strand
TATGTTTGATGCTGCCTGATAAAGTGTCCTGCAGCAGGTAAGAATCACGAAATCTGATTTTCTCTGTGTGTCATCATCTCATACATCTTAATACACTCTTAATGCTGATTAACCATTGCCTTCAAGGGTACTTGTAAACCTGAAAGCATCAGATAAATTTAGGTTATTACATGTTTACACGGTGCCATTTCTTTTTTTTTATGTTATGTTAATCATCTTACATTACATCATTAGTTTTTGATGTAGTG
>NW_027876255.1:0-248 GCF_054177405.1 Leptonychotes weddellii | reverse complement strand
TGAACAACCTTAAAAATGTCTATAGTAATGTACAGCTATATGTATGTATAGAGAGAGAGAGAGAGAATTTCTTCAGCCTAATACATAAATGAAAATCATTATATTCTAAATAAATTTACTTACTTAGAAACAGAAGGTAATATGTATTTAAAGTAAAATTTTGACTTCTTTACTGATGTGGGATCTTTTGGAACATAGCTCTGACCAAGGGACCCATTTTATGATGAAGGATGTGTTCTGAATGGCAC
>NW_027876254.1:0-248 GCF_054177405.1 Leptonychotes weddellii | reverse complement strand
TATGGAGGCTCTTTGCCCACACAGGCTGCACTGGGCGTCCCTGCACCAGGCCCACGCGGCCGAGCGAGCCGCCTGCCCGCTGCCTCATTGCCCCGGCCGGTGGGACCCACGCGCAAACAGGTTCTCGAAGCGTCGATGCTCCCAAGTCAGAACTTCTACTAAACAGTAAGTAAGCAGGTCGCTGTGGGGACATGGTCGCTGGGGAACCTGCACAGGCCCGAATGTCAAACTGTGGCCGTTTCTGCTCC
>NW_027876253.1:0-1734 GCF_054177405.1 Leptonychotes weddellii | reverse complement strand
GACTTTTTCCTTCAACCCCCCTCCACGCAGACTTTTTCCTTCAACCCCCCCTCCATGCAGACTCTCTCCCCCCAAGACACACTTTCTCCTTCCCAAGACAGACTCTCTCCTTCCCCCCCCAAGACAGACTTTTCCCTTCAAAACAGAGTTTTTTCTTCAAAACTGACAGAAGTACTCAACAGTGGATAAACAAAAATCTATTTACTGAACTGGCTCCAGCCAAGATGTATTTCCAAAGCTGTAAAGGTAATTGAAAGTTTCATCCATTTTACAACTTGAGCCAGGGTCACCGCTATTGCTAGTTAGCGCCTGCTTTTTAATTCACAACAGGTGTAACACAACACAAACTAGCAAGATTCTTGCAAAGCCGAAGAGGTAAAGCAACAAAGGGAACTTGGGAAGGAAGAAATTGAAAACTGTTTGAATATTCTGGAATACCTGTGATATGCACATCTGATGACCTTTTAGTCTACTAAGCAATTAATAAGTGATGTATTTTACTGCTTATACTATTAACCCTTTATATTAATTACATTATTAACAGATAGTAACAATACAATCAACTACAAAAACTAGTGAGGACTTTAAGGATGATTAATTTATTCCTTCTTTGTACAAGTCAACACTTAGGTAAAAATAGAGGTATCTATCCCATGGCATAGATATGTCTATTTAGACTGACATTCAACACCTTCATGTATTTTATTATACCTGTAGGATGTGACTAGCATGTGATCCTTCCATAGACTAATAAAATCATAGTAAAATGTTGGGCAAGGTATATTTTTTAAATTAACAATTGTTTGAATTTATTTTGGGTTGGTTTGGTTAGAGTCAGTCATTAGCAGAATGCATTCACTTGTGTGCTTTCGTAATTTTATTTCATTCTGCCATGTTGTCACACTTACTTACACAAACTGCTAATACTATCCTTGATTTGAAAGCTTTAAGAGATCCTGACATGTTCTCTATTTAGAGGGTTATTACTTGAGTCCCTCGTTTCCATGCAGTTTCCTAGGTGACTGAGAAATCAGTTGCTATTTAAACACAAGACTAAACTGGCTAGACTTGTTTAACTGCACACAATTTATTCAAGACTTGTTTAAAATTATGTAAAGGAGTAGCCACTATGCTTAGAAATGTGTTGGGTATGGGGGTGCACATGCATGGCTCAGTTAATCATCTGCCTTCAGCTCAGGTCATGATCTCAGTGTCCTAGGACTGAGCCCTGAGTCCAGTCGCACTGGGGTGGGGGGGGCGGTACCTGGTCAGCGGGGAGCCTGCTTCTGCTTCTCCCTCTCCCCCTGCCCCGCTCATGCATGCCGTCTCTTGCTTTCTTGCTCTCTCAAATAAATAAAATCTTAAAAAAATAAATATGTTGAGTATGATTCTGTTTATGACCTTGAATTTCAAAGGAAACGTGGAAACTTGTAGCAGATCATCTTCTCACTGGGAGAAGCCCAGTCACTTACCATCATTCCAGGTCTACTGTAGACTTCATGGAGTTGCTAAGTGCAGGACCAATTGTTAGGGCTTTCTGCCCCAATCTACCCCAATTGTATGCAAGCAGTCCAGACATTTGTTAATTGTGTGTCAAAGTGAGAAGGACAATGATGAGGACAGTAGTTTAGTAAATTTCCTTTGTTCCATTTCTTGGCAAAACAAAAAAATAAATGGTAATAAAAACATTTTAAGGATAAACTTTAAAATATAAATACTTCTAGTAACATGTTC
>NW_027876252.1:0-248 GCF_054177405.1 Leptonychotes weddellii | reverse complement strand
GTAATAAAAAATAAATAAATAAATAAAAGGATTCTCTTTAAACACTCAGAGAGACCAGGATGCTGTACCTGTCAATACCCAAAACTTCCATGGAGGGTCTAACCAGTGTACTAAGATACGAACACACGGAAAAGTTAAAAGGATTGGAAAGGAAGAAATAGAATTTTCATTATTCACATGATATGATTATCCAATCTATGATAGAAAACCCAAGAATCTACCGAAAATTTATTAACATTTAATAAGTT
>NW_027876251.1:0-248 GCF_054177405.1 Leptonychotes weddellii | reverse complement strand
ACCTCTTGGGGTACATAGCAGGGCAGAGAATGGGAGCGGGAACTGGCACAGGCAGAGGGAGAAGAACCATCACATCTTGAAAATGATATACCTTTTCAGATTGAGAAAACATGTTTTGAAAATTAAAAAGTGGCATAAATGGGAATTCCTGATGCCTTATAAAATAATTTACCAGAGTGGTTTCCTATGTAGTAAATTGCGCATTGCCAATTAAATCACTTACCCATCAGTCCTCGGCACTGGGTTGT
>NW_027876250.1:0-248 GCF_054177405.1 Leptonychotes weddellii | reverse complement strand
TAGTGCTACTCCTGACTTCTCCCTGAACACCAAACTGCATGACCAGGGTTGCCCATCTGACCACCAGGTTTCCAGTTACTCGTTTTTCCTTCCTGAGGTCAACTATCCATTTTTGACTGTTAGATACTCTTCTTTTGACGTTTACCCAAGGAAGATATGCTATGCACATGGTTCTGCTCTTTGCTATTTTTTTTTTTTTAAAGATTTTATTTATTTATTTGAGACAGAGAGAATGAGAGACAGAGAGC
>NW_027876249.1:0-248 GCF_054177405.1 Leptonychotes weddellii | reverse complement strand
CTCCCCAGTGTCTATCACCCAGTCACCCCATCCCTCCCACCCCACCCCCCACTCCAGCAACCCTCAGTTTGTTTCCTGCGATTAAGAATTCCTCATATCAGTGAGGTCATATGATACATGTCTTTCTCTGTTTGACTTAAGAAATTCTGGAACTTCTAACTCCAGTGAGACATGAGCTCTGTGCCTCCACGAGTTTTTCTCTTTCTCCAGCCAAGGAAGGGCTTCTGTGCTAAGACTGTGGCTGCCCT
>NW_027876248.1:0-248 GCF_054177405.1 Leptonychotes weddellii | reverse complement strand
TTCAGCTCAGGTCATGATCCCAAGGTCCTGGGATCCAGCCCTGCATCGGGCTTCCTGCTCGGCGGGGAGTCTGCTTCTCCCTCCCCCTCCCCCTGCTTGTGTTCCCTCTCTTGCTGTCCCTCTCTGTCAAAAAATAAATAAAAATCTTTAAAAAATAAAAAAAAAATAAAATAAATAAAAATAATAATAATAATAATAATAAATAAATAAATAAATAAAATCTTTTTTAAAAAGGTGGGGGGGCGGCG
>NW_027876247.1:0-248 GCF_054177405.1 Leptonychotes weddellii | reverse complement strand
GAGATGTTCTTTTTGAAGTGGCTTTTTAAAAATAACACTTCCTGGGGCGCCTGGGTGGCTCAGTTGGTTAAGCGTCTGCCTTCGGCTCAGGTCATGATCCCAGGGTCCTGGGATCGAGCCCCCCATCGGGCTCCCTGCTCAGCGGGGAGCCTGCTTCTCCCTCTGCCTGCAGCTCCCCCTGCTTGTGCTCTCTCTCTCTCTGTCAAATAAATAAATAAAATCTTTTAAAAAAATAACACCTCCTGAAT
>NW_027876246.1:0-248 GCF_054177405.1 Leptonychotes weddellii | reverse complement strand
TAAATAAGACAGAACGACTTTATAAAAACAATATTCCTCCCAAGAGCAGCAGGAAATGTAGTTAAATAACCAAAATTCCATTTCTTTTAGTCTAGACACAATGAGATTTCAAAGAATTATAGTTTGAAGCAATATACAACGACTATCTCTTAAATCTGATTTCCCTCCCTTGTAATTGATTCATGGGATAGACTTGCCCGGGTATAAGTAGTATTTACAGCTGATTAGGGACAAAAGCTAATGCCCCC
>NW_027876245.1:0-248 GCF_054177405.1 Leptonychotes weddellii | reverse complement strand
TCATGCTCTCTGTCTCTCATTCTCTCTCTCGCAAATAAATAAAATCTTTAAAAAAAAAAAATTTAAATTAAAAACATTTACAGTTTATTCATCCTCTTGTGAAACATCTGCACAATCAGTGTAGTCACTGCAGAATCTTTGCTCCTTCTGCATCTGATCCCCAGCACCAACATTGGCCTTGGCAGTCCCCCTGACTTTCATTTTGTTTTTGCATTCCTTTCATTGCTTCCTTGACGTCTGTTTTTCTC
>NW_027876244.1:0-248 GCF_054177405.1 Leptonychotes weddellii | reverse complement strand
GAGCCATTGAAAGAGATTAAAAAATTAAGTAAAAATCATCTTTAAAAAGAAAAAAAATAGAAGATCTTAGCAAAGAAATGGATTATATAAAAGAACAAATTAGAAGTTATAGAAGTAAAACATACAATAAGAGAAATACAGCAACTCATTATCCCTTTTGTTCTACTTTTCAAACTCTTTCAGTTCTTCTTATGTTTTTGTTTTTATTTTTGTTTGGGTAGATACTACACACTCTTTTTTGAAGCCAT
>NW_027876243.1:0-248 GCF_054177405.1 Leptonychotes weddellii | reverse complement strand
TCTCAAATAAATAAATAAAATCTTTAAAAAAAAAAAAGATTTATTTGTCAGAGAGAGAGAGAGGGAGAGAGCACAAGCAGGGGGAGCAGCAGGCAGAGGGAGAAGCAGGCTCCCCATTGAGCAAGGAGCCCCATTCGGGACTTGATCCCAGGACCCTGGAATCATGACCTGAGCTGAAGGCAGACCCTTAACCAACTGACCCACCCAGGCATCCCTCACTGGTAAATTCTACTAAATATTTTAAAAAG
>NW_027876242.1:0-1734 GCF_054177405.1 Leptonychotes weddellii | reverse complement strand
GAGGACTCTCTGAGTCCCCTTCCATTGGTTGTCTTTGAGGAATTCCATTAATTGCAAAAGCCAGCTGAATCCCTCATCTTTCTTCGGCTCTGTGAGCAAAGAGTTTTAACTGGTCGAGAGTCATTCTTTGTCTGTTTGCCACTGCAACAATATCCTTGTAGTTCTCCCCTGTTGTTAATCGTTCCATTTTTGGATTGGTGTTGGCCACTCTCCCAAGCTCTGAGAGATCTCTGTCTCAGAGTAGAGAGACGCTGAGAATATAGTCTTTAAGTTCTGCTGGCCCCATTATTTCAGGAGTTGAGGAAACTGAAAAATTTTCCTTCTTGTCAAAAAAGAAGGGATTCCCATTGTAAATTGACTTGATCAATTCCTCTGTTGCAACATCAACCTCCTGCATGATTGAAACTCTCATCCTCTTTGTGCAGAGGTGTTTTAAAAGTTTTATGTTTTCCCTGTCAATGATCATCTCATGGGTGAAGATAAATCAATCCTTAAATCTGTCCTGTTCAGGAAGTCCGTCTCAGCTGCAGGGGATGAGTTCCTCTTTTCAATTAGGTCGTTCAATTTCTAAGCCTGTTTCTATGTGAACAAAAGTTCAATTCCCCTTTTTGTTTAGGCTTCCCCTATATCAAAGCTGTAAACTGTTCCCTTCGGGAAATTGAAAATTTTTCTTTATCTCTTCCACTTTCTCCTGTTCATCAGGAGGGAGAGAAAGCCTGTCAAGAAGAGAGTTGAAGTCTTCGAAGGAGACTCAAAGTTCATTGTTTCAAAACATTCAGTAAAAGAACTGTGCTCGTATTGCGAGAAATTCTGTCGAGTCTGTTGTCTCAACAAACTCACCGAAAAAGGGCTTAGTCATTCGGTTCATTCACATAAGAACCAAGTCTCTGGGAATTCGGGAGTAGAGGGATAAATGACTGTTGTGCTTTGCAAATAAAAATTGAAAACCTGGGGAATTACTTTCGTCACTGCAGGACTTTCCAAAATTTCACTCATAACAAAGAGGAAAAAATCCTGTTCTTGTTAGGCATTCAAAAACAGACATTTTTAAAGCTCTTTAGAAGTTCAAAAATTATCTATTTTAGAAGCCGCAACAATTTCATCTGTTGAGTAGCCTCTGGCTTTTAACTCCTTAACTTTTTGAAGAGCCTTCTTCTGTCTTCTCTTAGGTTCAAAGAAACCCATTCAAATCAGCATGCCAAAAAGCAAAACCCCTCCACCAATAGCGAGAACCTCACCAATTAAACTCATTTAATTAAATAAAAATCTCCTTCTTTGAGGGGCGAGTCCCCTCTCGGGTTGATTCAACTGTGTAGCTACTTGCTCAGTGTTTTATCCACAGAGATAAATTTTTAAAAAGTTCATTCAATGCATTTTTAGCTGACTCATAAAAAATCTTCCTTGTTAAAGTGTAACTTCCTTTTTTACAGTCCTCAACTCTGTCGATCAAAAGTTCAACCTCTGTCTTTAAGAGATCAATCTTTTTTCAAAGTTCTTCTCTACTTTCTAAGGTGTTTGCACCAATAGAAAAGTAGACATTCAAATGAGCCTGTCTGAGGTTGTCAATTGTCTCCAACATAAAAAATTGATTCCTTAAACAGAGTAGGTGTCACCTAAACTCTTTGAGTTGTTCCTCACTGAATTCATCTTCAAAAACAATGTGCTTAAAATCATCTGTTGTCTCTATTTGAGACAATATCTCTTTAACTCCCTCAATAGCTAAACGACGATCTT
>NW_027876241.1:0-248 GCF_054177405.1 Leptonychotes weddellii | reverse complement strand
TTTGGAAAAATGTCTGTTCATGTCTTCTGCCCATTTCTTGATTGGATTCTTTGTTCTTTGGCTGTTGAGTTTGATAAGTTCTTTATAGATTTTGGATACTAGCCCTTTATCTGATACGTCATTTGCAAATATCTTCTCCCATTCCGAAAATCTTTTATCTAAGTGTCTAAGTTTTAACTTTGGGGCCATTGGATGTCATTAGTGTTGACACTGGGGATAGGAGATTTGCAATGTCTTTGACTATCAAT
>NW_027876240.1:0-248 GCF_054177405.1 Leptonychotes weddellii | reverse complement strand
CGAACAACGGAATGCAAATGCCAAAGAGCCTGAGTTAAGAGAGAAATCATTGCAATCTGAACATGGGGGAGGGGGGAAAGTCAACATTCTATTTAGTGTTCCTGATTGGCACTTTTAATTCACACTACTTTCACGACAGTCATATCAAATATGCACAATGGTTATAAGTGAAAGAAGCACTGAAAGTCCATGAACCCTAAGGAATTATTACAGTGGTTGAAGGCAGTTTTGTTATTGGACTTCTCAGG
>NW_027876239.1:0-248 GCF_054177405.1 Leptonychotes weddellii | reverse complement strand
CCAGAGACAACACGTAAGCAAATGGGCTTGGCCACATTTGACCCTCGGGCCTTAATCTGTTGACCCATTTGAACTAAGTGTAAGACAGAAACTATCACCTTACTCATCTTTATAAACTCCACTGCACTTTGCATAGATAGTAGTATGTTTATAGTAGGTCTCTATGAATTATTTTGGACTAACATAAAATTCTATAAGGGCCAACACCGACAACTGTTAAGGAGAGTTGATCATGAATAACCTTGTTT
>NW_027876238.1:0-248 GCF_054177405.1 Leptonychotes weddellii | reverse complement strand
CCCTGAAAAACTTACTGTCCAGGGAACAGGATTAAAGATATTCACAGCAATTGATTTTTTTGTGAATGCGAGTTACAAGAAATGGAACTGCTTAAATGCACTAATGGCTTAAAAACTTATGGATTGACCAAAATACACACTTGCACATGGGAAAAAATAGTACAGCCTTGTAACCTCCTGAGGCCATAGCTATCATGAAAAACCAAGAAACTGGAAGAAAGTTCCATTGTCTTTTTTCCCCTTTATTG
>NW_027876237.1:0-248 GCF_054177405.1 Leptonychotes weddellii | reverse complement strand
GTGAGTTAAATACTAATGATTTGCATTTAAAACTGGCATTACACAATAGAGAGAATGGTAAAAATTCATGCTAATAATTAAAATCTTAAATTTTTCCTGACATTTTCCAATGGTTGAAAAATTTTTTTAATTTGTAATTGTGGTTAAAATACATGTCATATAAAATTTACCATGTACACCATTTTAACTGTGCGGCTCAGTCGCATTAAGTATATTCATGTTGGGCTGTGTGGCCGGTCTCCAGTTTT
>NW_027876236.1:0-248 GCF_054177405.1 Leptonychotes weddellii | reverse complement strand
TATTCTAAGGAATTGACTTTTTAAATGTATTTTCCTGGACTTCAAATCCGATTGTGATCCAGTTGTTCCTAAATATTTAGTTCAAATTAATGGCTATTAAACAACCGAGGACCTCTCTTTTTTTTTTTTTTACATCTCCAGTGCTTGGCATGTTTCCTGAGAAAGCACCCAGAAGGTTCCCAAGCACTTTTTTTTTTTTTTAAAGATTTATTTATTTATTTGAAAGAGAGAGCATGAGCACAAGTGGG
>NW_027876235.1:0-248 GCF_054177405.1 Leptonychotes weddellii | reverse complement strand
TGTGTAGAACAGTTTTAGAGATCTTGTTATACTCTGGGATGTTCTTAGACAACCACTCTCCTCACCCCAACCTTTTAATACTCAAAGCACTGCTATGAGTGTGATACTGTTATTTTCACTTTGCATCTGACAAAACTTATCCTACCAGAAGTTAAGTGAATTGCCTTGCTCAAAGTCCCAATTCAGGTACTGGAGCTGGAATTTGAACAGAGTTCTATGCTGATCTCTGGGCGCTGGGTCTCCACAAG
>NW_027876234.1:0-248 GCF_054177405.1 Leptonychotes weddellii | reverse complement strand
TTAAAAAATTAACTTTGAAAGACTAAAGAATCGGGGGAAAAAGCCATGCATTCTATGTGCTGTATTTCCCTAGTGCTGGCATTCTGCTGTTCTCATTAATCGGTAAACTTGGTCTTGGCTGGCTGTTCTTGCTGATCTTCTGGGGGAGGGGCCTGTTGCCGTGGTTCCCAAATGTCTTTGCCGGAGGCGGAATTGCCCCACCCTTGCTGGTCCGGGCGAAGTAATCTGCTTGGGTTTGCTCTCGGGAG
>NW_027876233.1:0-248 GCF_054177405.1 Leptonychotes weddellii | reverse complement strand
TGTCTCTGCCCAACTCCTGCTCCATGGAGAGTGATGTTAGCTTGCTGGCTTAAATGCATCAGGAAGCGCTTCAAATCAGGGCTTTTCCCCGCCCCTCTCAGGGTGGGTTTACCAGCACACCAAGGCATGTGGCTTCTGGCTTGCCACATAATTCTGTAAGAAAAGAAATATAAACATAATGTGAAACACAGTGAGAAATACAAAGGCCTTGGAGATCATTGTGATTTAAAAAGCACAGGGAGCTTAAG
>NW_027876232.1:0-248 GCF_054177405.1 Leptonychotes weddellii | reverse complement strand
ACCTCTTGGGGTACATAGCAGGGCAGAGAATGGGAGCGGGAACTGGCATAGGCAGAGGGAGAAGAACCATCACATCTTGAAAATGATATACCTTTTCAGATTGAGAAAACATGTTTTGAAAATTAAAAAGTGGCATAAATGGGAATTCCTGATGCCTTATAAAATAATTTACCAGAGTGGTTTCCTATGTAGTAAATTGGGCATTGCCAATTAAATCACTTACCCATCAGTCCTCGGCACTGGGTTGT
>NW_027876231.1:0-1735 GCF_054177405.1 Leptonychotes weddellii | reverse complement strand
CCTCGATTTCCAAATATGCAACAAACAACTGGGATTGAATGTCTCCAGGATGTGAAATGTTGGAGATTCCAGATTCACATATGCATCTACCAGGGGGAAGTCAGCTTTCCCCTCTTCTCGACATCCCTCCTTCAAGATCCTGGTGACACAATCCCTTGTCCTCTACTTCTCTGAAGAGGGAGACTCAGACTATTTTAGAAGGATTCCTTTCCCCCTCCCTCTGCTGGAAAAGCCAGCAGATTTTCCTCTGATCTTCACAGGGAGAGCCTAGTGGGGATTCTGAAGGTAAAACTCACAAACCTGTGGGCTCCAGTAACTAGGGAGCCCTGGAGTTGGTCCCTCTCCAGTGTAAGCACATAGAGCCTCAAGCAATGCTTCAATTACAGCTCGTGTTCCTCCCAATCCCTGCTCCTGGTAAGGTGTGATTGTCTGCATGCTCCTTTTTCTCTGGTTGCCAGTGCTGAGGCTGGCCCTGGTACCTCAGTTGTGAATGGATCTAAGAAGAGTTGTTGTTTTCAATTGTCTTGCATTTTGTGGTTGTTTCTGTTGTTGTTGCTCCTGCTGTGAGGTCAGGAAAAAGTTCCAAGTGGTTCAGTGTTGGACAGGAAACCAAGGATCCTGCAGTACACGAACCCGTGAAAAACTTCAGTATAGCTCTCACCTACAAAGGGATGCCCTTAGAGATACTCATGTTCACAGACACATTTAACCACAATTTTCAATAATTTAACTCAATGCATTCTATGACTGAAGCAGAAAGAAGTGTCCTTGGAAAGATGGAACATGTGGGCAAGTGACTTAATGTTGTAGGTCAAGAATATCATTTCCGGGTCCCTTTCCTGCTTTCTTTTTTGTTTTATTTTCCCTTTCCTTATTTCTTCATTTGAATATGAAGAGATGGGTCTCCTGATTTTGACTCAGAGGGTGAAGGTCTGCTGGAGCATCTCATGAAGGACAGAGATGGCCCAGGCCTCCTGGACCTGGAGGCGACCCACCATGTCCCAGAGGAGATGTCCCTCAGTCAGGGGAAAGGACAGAACCTCCTGCTCTGTGTCAGAAGCAACAAGTCCTCCTGTGTAGCCACCTGGGCCTGGAGGCAGGTCACAGCCCAGAGCTGAAAGGCTACCACAGGGAACCAGCCGGAGCCCCACAGAGGGGCTGGGCACAGCACCTGAGGGCTTCTGGTGGCCTGGGGGACCAGTGGCGGCCACCGTGGCCCCCAGATCCTCTCCCGTTCTTTCTACTCGTGACTCTTAATAGAACAGGGTAGTTTTCATTTGCAGAATGTTCCTGTACACTTGCATGTCTTTAATTTTTGTTTGCTTTTTTATATTTGCTTTTCATACATTAGAAGAGATTAGAATACATCATTCATATCAATTATTTTTTCATTTTTTCATCAAAGTTTAATTTGCCCGAAGAAGGTAAATCTCTCAAAACTATTTCCTATCTGTACTCACTAGCTTCCCTTCTGTTCCTCACCTTTCCTCCTCGTCCAGTATGGTTTTTGGTGATTAATTCAGTCAAACCAGCTTGCACCTGGGTCACACCCCCTCCACTTCCAGCCTTGGGGCACTTTCCATTCACCTTTTGCTATGATGCAATTCCTTGAAGCATTTTTTGGCTTTGAAATACACTCTTAACCAATATTCGCTCTTACCCTACTGCCTTAGGGCCATTCCTCCTTTGTTTGTAGTGTGGCTCTTTTCTCCCTTAACCACTGGACCTTTGAGGC
>NW_027876230.1:0-248 GCF_054177405.1 Leptonychotes weddellii | reverse complement strand
GTGCAACTCTCTAGAATCACGAAAGAGGGAGTGCTCACCTCTCTAGGGTAAGTGGAAGGCCTGGGATATCTTTTAGGGGAGATGACAACTGAGCTGAATCTGATGAGTTCACCAGTCTTCCTAATTTTAGGAAGAGTTTAAGAGCATGTACTGGGGCAGAAATTTGTATTGTAAGAGGAAGGGAGATAGTGATTAATTTTAAGAGAGTGATTGAACCAATTAAATGTAAACTTATAAAAGTACTTTGG
>NW_027876229.1:0-248 GCF_054177405.1 Leptonychotes weddellii | reverse complement strand
GAAGGGGGTGGAAATCGGAGGGGGAGACGAACCATGAGAGACAATGGATTCTGAAAAACAAACTGAGGGTTCTAGAGGGGAGGGCAGTGGGAGGATGGGTTAGCCTGGGGATGGGTATTAAATAGTTCTGCATGGAGCACTGGGTGTTATGCACAAACAATGAATCATGGAACACTACATCAAAAACTAATGATGTAATGTATGGTGATTAACATAACAATAAAAAATTAAAAATAAAATAAAATATT
>NW_027876228.1:0-248 GCF_054177405.1 Leptonychotes weddellii | reverse complement strand
TCCACTTTATACTTTATTTAAAATTAATAAAATGATAAACACAATTACAGGTAAATGGCAATTCAGTACACTTAGTTGGATAATAAATTGAAAAATTACATATTCACAAGTACACAGATCCTTTACCAACATTGAACATTTTAGTCTATGTAGTCAAAGTCTTCTGGAATTCCAAAGTTTTTATCAATTTTATTTTCTTCGAACCCAAATTTTCTTTTGGCCCAAGATTTTATTGCAAATATATTATC
>NW_027876227.1:0-248 GCF_054177405.1 Leptonychotes weddellii | reverse complement strand
CTTTAAGTCTAGGGCTTCAAAGACCAATTTCATAAATTTATTTCTCTTTACACCTACAGACTAATCTAACAGATGTAGTTTACATTACTTTCTTCAGGAAGCTTTTTGCAGGACATCACTGCAACTCAAAGGGACAAAAGCTTAAATCTTTATCATTCTAAACTTTTTTTAAGATAAGCCATGTTTGAATAGAGGCCCATTGAGAAAAGAGTAAGTGGAGAAACATTCCTCTCTGAAATATAACACGG
>NW_027876226.1:0-248 GCF_054177405.1 Leptonychotes weddellii | reverse complement strand
AGGGGGGGCGCCTGGGTGGCTCAGTCGTTGAGCGTCTGCCTTCCGCTCAGGTCGTGATCCCAGAGTCCTGGGATCGAGCCCCGCATCGGGCTCCCTGCTCCGTGGGAAGCCTGCTTCTCCCTCTCCCACTCCCCCTGATTGTGTTCCCTCTCTCACTGTGTCTCTCTCTCTGTCAAATAAATAAAACCTTTAAAAAAAATAAATAAAAAATAAAAAAATAAAAAAAGAAGGGAACTTCTCAATCTGCT
>NW_027876225.1:0-248 GCF_054177405.1 Leptonychotes weddellii | reverse complement strand
TGGAGGCTGAGCTGGCCTCAGTGAGTGGAGGCTGAGCTGGCCTCAGTGTATGGAGGCTGAGCTGGCCTCAGTGAGTGGAGGCTGAGCTGGCCTCAGTGAGTGGAGGCTGAGCTGGCCTCAGTGCATGGAGGCTGAGCTGGCCTCAGTGAATGGAGGCTGAGCTGGCCTCAGTGCATGGGACACTGCGGGCAGGGCCTTTCATCTCAGACTCAGGCCCTGGACAGGTCTCTTCCCTCCCTGTCTCTCTC
>NW_027876224.1:0-248 GCF_054177405.1 Leptonychotes weddellii | reverse complement strand
GTATTTCTCACTGTTCTAGAGGTTGGAAGTACAAGGTCTGGGTGCCAGCATGGTGAGGTTCTAGTGAGGTGTGTCTTCCTCTTCTTATAAGGGCACCGATCTCATTAGGGGACTCCACCTCATGGCCTCATATAACCCCAATCACCTCCCAAAGTCTCCACATTCAGCACCACCCCATTGGGTCTTAAGGCTATAACATGGGAATTTCAGGGGGGCTCCAGTCCATACCAGTGACTTTCTCTTGCCTG
>NW_027876223.1:0-248 GCF_054177405.1 Leptonychotes weddellii | reverse complement strand
TTTTGGTTAGGTTTCAAATTTTTCCATAATAAAAAGGTTTTTTTAAAGAAAAAAAAAGAAAATAACAGATTTCTGAATCTGAATTTAATTGGTATGATACCAAATTTTACTGCATTCTCCAAGAATCATTTTTGTAGCTCCACAAACTATTTCTAATGTAGACAGAAATCTAAGGATGATCTAGACATTCCGCTTCTAGATGGAATTGCATCCAATTTCACTGAAAAAAAAAAAAAAAAAAGGAAAGT
>NW_027876222.1:0-248 GCF_054177405.1 Leptonychotes weddellii | reverse complement strand
TTTTATTCATTGGTTTCTGCTTCCTGTTTGGTAAGACTGGATTTGCAGTGTGTGAATGAGGTGTCCAGTAAAATGTTGTGAACTTAATTCTGAGCACAAACTGCGCATCTAGTGACTACTTACTGACTTGAAAGTTAGGGTTCTATCTCTGCCAATAGAAATAGCACAAATAGCACATTTGTATTCCTATTTCCCCAAATACAAACAAATAAGCTGTATTTCATTTTACAGTGTTTTAAACAAGATAT
>NW_027876221.1:0-248 GCF_054177405.1 Leptonychotes weddellii | reverse complement strand
TGGTTCCAAAAGTCTGGCTATGAAGGCAGAGAAAGTTCCAGTTGGAAGTGAGTGAGGGTGAAGGAGGACCTCTTTGCCAAAGAGGAGAGATTTGAGTGTGTGAGTGCCATGGGGAGCAGTGAGGGAAATGTCAAAGGTGCAGGGGAGAGGCAGCTGGGAGTGCAGGGTCCTTAGGGAGGTGGGGAGGATGGGGCAGGCCATAAGTGGGGAGATGACTCTGGGAGCTCTGCAGACACAGCACAGGGGGG
>NW_027876220.1:0-1735 GCF_054177405.1 Leptonychotes weddellii | reverse complement strand
GGGCGCCTGGGTGGCTCAGTTGGTTAGGCGACTGCCTTCAGCTCAGGTCATGATCCTGGAGTCCCAGGATCGAGCCCCACATCGGGCTCCCTGCTCAGCGGGGAGTCTGCTTCTCCCTCTGACCCTCCCCCCTCTCGTGTTCTCTCTCTCATTCTCTCAAAAAAATAAATAAAATCTTTTAAAAAAAAAAAGTTATCATTATTGCAAGGGTCACCACCTCCCCTGAGGGGAATCATGAAATAAAAAAATTTATGAAGCCAGGGTAAAAATACACCATCATCAGGCACCTGGGTGGCTCAGTTGGTTAAGCGTCTGATTTCAGCTGAGGTCATGACCTCGGGGTCCTGGGACTGCTCCCCATGTTGGGCTCTCTGCTCAGTGGGGAGTCTGCTTGTCCCACTGCTCCCCACACCCCCCTCGTGCACGGGGTGCCCTCTCTCTCAAATAAATAAATAAAATCTTTAAAAAAAAAAAAAAAGAAAAATACACCACCATCCAATGCAGGTATCTGCTGACCTATGAAACAAACGTTTTGATAGTAGCTGTAACGTAATATTGCACAGTGCATTGTTCTAAACAATACATTTAAGATTGATTCACCTAAGAAATAAATTAATCCATGCTACATTTACCCTTAAGAATACAGCAAAGATTTTTTAAAGTACACATTCAAGTTATCTAGAGGATTTGTTTACAATACTTAACAAAACAAAAATTTTGCACCCAATAATTCTACACACTGAATTGGTCATTGTAACAGTCCAAGACTTTAAAAAACAGAGGTACCAAATCTTAATGTTCTTAGAATTTGGCTTAATATTTTCACCTGACTCAAACCAACTATAAACACTTATAATTTTACATGTGAAGTAAATGCTTTACAATTATTTACAATTTGTTTTCAGAACCATTCAAAATTACACCCCTAAGATTCTTCAAAGATACTTTCGGCTATGATACGTAGCCAGTATGTTACTTTATGCAAATTATTTATCTCTGACTAAAAAATGCAAGTAGTCCCTACTTTTTAGCTGCTATAGACAGCACTGCCCCCTTGTTCCTCGAGTTCCCATAGTATTCATCACTCCGGAGACAAAAGTATTTTGAACTGTAGACTTTATATAGAATCACTTTAAGACAGGACCCAAGGAACAGAGAAACCTAAAACAGCCAGTCCAAGTTTTGTAATGGAATGAAGCTCATACTGTGTGTGGGTCGACTTGGCAGTTTTCTATACGAGGGTTCCATAAACTACATAGTTTATGTATAGTCGACCCTTGAATAACAAGGGTCTGAACTGTACTTACACGTGAATTTTTTTCAATAAATAACAATACAGTATTGTCAATGTATTTTCTTAATAAGATTTTCTTTTCTCTAGCTTACTTTATTATTAAGAATGTGGTATATAATACATATAACCTACAAAATATGTATTAGACTATGTTATCGGTAAAGCTTCCAGTCAATAGTAGGCTATCAATAGTTCAGTTTTGGGTGACTCAAAAGTCATACACAGATTTTCAACTGCACAGGGGGTTGGTACCCCTAACCCCTGCGTTGTTTGAGGGTCAACTGTATAAGGTTTTACTGGAACACAGTCACACTCATTTGCTTACACACTGTCTATGACTACTTTCAAACCACAAAGAGCAGAATTCAATTGTTGCATCAGATGTAGTCCACAAAATCTAAAATATTTACTAACTGGCCCTTTACCAAAAAAAAAAAAAAA
>NW_027876219.1:0-248 GCF_054177405.1 Leptonychotes weddellii | reverse complement strand
TTGTCTGTTTTAACTGCTTAATTAGATAACGAAGTTTTAAATAATAGGGGAGATTCTGTAGGCAACTAAAATGTAAAACTCTTCAAAAAATAGTTGGGACACCAGAAATATGTCATACTTTTTTTTTTTTTTGAAAACCCTACACCTACATGAATAGGTGTCACAACCTAAACATGGAATATAAAAGTGATAAAAAAAAGTCATTTATAATAAAGAAAACACATTGATTAAAGCTCAACTAGTTCTTA
>NW_027876218.1:0-248 GCF_054177405.1 Leptonychotes weddellii | reverse complement strand
CCAACCCCCACCACGTGGGCACCTGGCCTCCGCTGGGTGGTCTGGGGGTGTCGGGAAGGGGTGCGGCCAGAGCCAGAGAACAAGGTGGCCCTGGTGCAGAGCCTGCAAAGGGTTTTCAGCAGATGTGGAAAGAGATGGCCTTGGCCTGGGTGAGACGAACCGGCTGGAGGAAGGGCTGCAGATAGAATACAGGGTGCCCCGTTGCACTGGAATTTCAGGTGAACAGCCAATAACCTCTTAGTACAAGT
>NW_027876217.1:0-248 GCF_054177405.1 Leptonychotes weddellii | reverse complement strand
GCTTCAAAAATAGAACTCTTGGGGCACCTGGGTGGCTCAGTCAGTTAAGCATCTGCCTTCATTCGGCTCAGATCATGATCTCAGGGTCCTGGGATCAAGCCCCACGTTGGGCTCCCTGCTCATTGGAGAGTCTGCTTCTCCCTTTTTCTCTCCCTCTGCCTCTCCCCCTGCTCATACCCTCTCTCTCTCTCTCTCTCTCAAATAAATAAATAAATAAATAATCTTTTTAAAAAAATGGAACTTGGGGC
>NW_027876216.1:0-248 GCF_054177405.1 Leptonychotes weddellii | reverse complement strand
TAGTTTTTCTGTTTATTAAATCTCTCATAAAGAGAGCAAAAAAGCAAACCTCAAACTAGGAGAAAATAGCAATAGCTAGAAAAAAGATTTATAATCCACAATATTTAGGAACACATACAAATCACTAAGAAATATATTTTTTAAAGGAGGAGGTGGGTAGAAATTGTGTATGCAAGCACTTCCTAGGATTATTCTTAGCTTGACCAGTAATCAAGCAAATTGAATTAAAATCATAACAATATGTCATT
>NW_027876215.1:0-248 GCF_054177405.1 Leptonychotes weddellii | reverse complement strand
TCTGCACCTGACCCAGGTTCATACTAACATTGAAATCTGAGTCCAGACGCAAGAGGTACTAGGCCAAAAGCTGCCTAAGGTTGCCCAAGTAGCGTGGGAAGTATTAAGAATACAGAAGCACTAAGGGCAGTGTTGCAATATTTTACCTTTTTGCCCAGGGTCCTACTGCCAGTAGGATAAAGGCTGATGTGCAGAGTTCCTTATCCCATGCGAAGTCAGGGACTCACAGGAGAGAGTTTGAGAATATT
>NW_027876214.1:0-248 GCF_054177405.1 Leptonychotes weddellii | reverse complement strand
GAATGTACATGTCCATCTGCATGACCATTAAAAATTTCTCCAAATTTTTCTCAGACTAAGTTCCTAAAAATGTCAGTCCACAACAACAAAAAAAGCTTATAAATCATTTTGAAAATGTATTTAATCCACTCTCCATCTTTAAATTATTGTAATGGTTAGTATCTAGAATATATAAAGAACTTATACAATTCAACACCCCAAAATCAAATAATCTTATCAAAAGTGAGGCAGAAGGCCTGAAAAGCCAT
>NW_027876213.1:0-248 GCF_054177405.1 Leptonychotes weddellii | reverse complement strand
TGGAAATTGACCCAAAGTCCCTATATTTTAATAAAGATCAGAGCACTTGCTGAAACAGGCTACCTCAAGTTGCTAATTCGGTGACAAAGCCCTGGATCAGCAGAGCTGCATACTTGGGAAGGGTGTTTTGAGTCCCAAGTCCTCCCAAGTCCCCTCCCTGTCCCTCGGTTACCCTCTTCTTTCTGCCAGGTAGTTGGGAGGTGCTGGGGCCAGGAGTACAAACATCCCGTAGGCAACAGGGGCCCTTT
>NW_027876212.1:0-248 GCF_054177405.1 Leptonychotes weddellii | reverse complement strand
ACATTTCCTGTTGCCATAAATCACAAACGTACCTTCTAATGTTTTGAGCACCACACGACAACAAAATAAAGCCCTTGCAAAACGATGACGGTGCTCCCCAGGCAAAGCAATTGAAAACAAACCAATTCACACAGAATATATTTTCAAACAGCTTAAAGAAATAAGTAAGAGAAAATAAAAATACGTGTTGGTTCTCATTTGAACCTTTCATCCCAACGCAAATTTAAAGGACAAACAAGAAAAGGTGT
>NW_027876211.1:0-248 GCF_054177405.1 Leptonychotes weddellii | reverse complement strand
TCTATTATTTGCCCATATGATTCTTTTTATTTTATTTTATTTTATTTATTTGTTTTTTTAAATTTTATTACGTTATGTTAGTCACCATACAACACGTCATTGGTTTTTGATGTGGTGATCCACGATCCATTGTTTTCGTATAACACCCAGTGCTCCATGCAGTACGTGCCCTCCTTAATACCCATCACCGGGCTAACCCAGCCGGGGGGGGGGGGGGGGGGGGGGGGGGGGGGGGGGGGGGGGGGGGG
>NW_027876210.1:0-248 GCF_054177405.1 Leptonychotes weddellii | reverse complement strand
TACCTCAGCAATTGGGACAACATTCGACTGCTCCTTTCTTACCACCTTGGCCTTCACATTTATCGCAAATCACATTCTTTTGCAGAGCTAGTTTTCGTGTTGCACCATTATATAAATCTTCTAAGGTTACTGAGAGCTGATGCACAACATTTTTACCTCTCCTTTCTCTCTGCATCCTTCCTCCTCCTCCAAAAAACATATCAAAGATGTCCATGGGGGAGCCAAAACCACCACCAGCTCCACCTTCT
>NW_027876209.1:0-1735 GCF_054177405.1 Leptonychotes weddellii | reverse complement strand
TGCGAATGTTGAACCACCCTTGCATCCCGGGGATAAATCCCACTTGGTCATGGTGGATGATCCTTTTAATGTATTGTTGGATCCTATTAGCTAGGATTTTGTTGAGGATTTTGGAATCCATATTCATCAGGGATATCGGTCTGAAATTCTCCTTTTTGATGGGGTCTTTGCCTGGTTTGGGGATTAAGGTAATGCTGGCTTCATAGAATGAGTTTGGAAGTTTTCCTTCTGTTTCTATTTTTTGAAACAGCTTCAGTGGAATAGGTATTATTTCTTCTTTGAATGTTTGGTAGAATGCCCCAGGGAATCCATCAGGCCCTGGACTCTTGTTTCTTGGGAGGTTTTGGATCATTGCTTCAATCTCGTTACTGGTTATTGGCCTATTCAAGTTGTCAATTTCTTCCGGTTTCAGTCTTGGCAGCTTATAGGTTTCCAGGAAGGCCTCCATTTCATCCAGATTGCTCAGTTTATTGGCATATAGTTGTTGATAATAATTTCTAATAATTATTTCTATTTCCTTGGTGTTAGTGGTGATCTCTCCCCTTTCATTCATAATTTTATTAATTTGGGGCTTTTCTTTTGGATAAGTCTGACCAGTGGTTTATCGATCTTATTAATTCTTTCAAGGAACCAACTTCTAGTTTTGTTGATCTGGTCTACTGTGTTTCTGGTTTTTAATCCATTGATCTCTGTTCTAATCTTAATTATTTCTCTTCTAATGTGTGGCTTAGGCATCATTTGTTGCTTTTTCTCTAGTTCTTTAAGGTGTAGAGTTGGTTGGTGAATTCAGGATTTTTCTATTTTTTGAGTGAGGCTTGGATAGATATGTATTTCCCCCTTAGGACCACCTTTGCAATATCCCATAGGTTTTGGACCGATATGTTTTTGTTCTCATTGATTTCCATGAATTGTTTAAGTTCTTCTTTGATTTCCTCGTTGACCCAAACATTCTTGAGCAGAATGGTCTTTAGCTTCCAAGTGTTTGAATTTCTGCCAAATTTTTTCTTGTGATTGAGTTTCAGTTTTAAAGCATTGTGGTCTGAGAATATGCAGGGAATAATCTCAATCTTTTGGTATCAGTTGAGACCTGATTTGTGACCCAGTATGTGGTCTATTCTGGAGAAAGTTCCATGTGTGCTCGAGAAGAATGAGTATTCTGTTGTTTTAGGATGGAATGTTTTCTATATATCTATGGGGTCCATCTCATCCAGTGTGTCATTCAAAGCTCTTGTGTCTTTGTTGATTTTCTGCTTAGGTGATCTGTCCATTGCTGAGAGTGGAGTATTGAGGTCTCCTACAAGTAATGTATTGTTATCAATATTACTCTTTATTTTGGTTAATAGTTGGCTTATGTAGATGGCTGCTCCCATGTTGGGTGCATAGATATTTACAATTGTTAGATCTTCTTGTTGGATAGACTCTTTAAGAATGATATAGTGTCCTTCTGTGTCTCTAACTACAGACTTTAGTTTAAAATCTAATTTGTCTGATATAAGAATTACTACCCCAGCTTTCTTTTGAGGTCCGCTGGCATGGAAGATGGATCTCCATCCCTTCACTTTCAGTCTGGATGTATCTTTAGGTTCAAAATGAGTCTCTTGTAGACAGCATATGGATGGGTCCTGTCTTTTTATCCAATCTGCAACCCTGTGCCGTTTTATGGGAGCGTTTAGGCCATTCACGTTGAGAGTGATTATTAGAAGATATGAATTAATTGTCATCATGTTGCCTGTGA
>NW_027876208.1:0-248 GCF_054177405.1 Leptonychotes weddellii | reverse complement strand
TGTCAGTTATTACTCCAAATGGAAAGATTCCAGTAGTGACTTATGAGCTACCCGAAGCAGTGAATATTTCACCATTTTTGTATTGTTTTTTAACTAGTAAAAATTAATGTTTCCACTTTCTCTGTGTGGGCAAATCCAAAACACTCAGACCAAAGCTTTTCCCCTAATGCTCAATTCCATGCATACCCGAGAATGGTTCTTCTGATCTTTCTATTCTGCCGTTGAAAGGTTGTGAACCAGATTTCTAG
>NW_027876207.1:0-248 GCF_054177405.1 Leptonychotes weddellii | reverse complement strand
GAACAGGGTTTCCGTATTTACTAATGACACCGGGTAAGTGTTTTCATCGTACACACAGTTGGATTTCTTTAGGCTCATTGATGTAGAATCTACAGTATAATTTACCAGTAATAATCAGAACACCTTACCGAGTACGTGTGATGGGCCAGGCATTCTATGTAAGCACTTTACATCCATTACTATAATCAGGGATGTGCTGATAACCAGCCTAAAAACAAACACAACAAAAACCACAGCTTTTTATTTTT
>NW_027876206.1:0-248 GCF_054177405.1 Leptonychotes weddellii | reverse complement strand
TGGTTAGATTTTAGTTCTTTTATTTTTCCAGGAAGGGTTTCTCTAATACCTTCCATGCTTTTTTCAAGCCCAGCTAGTATCTTTATAATTGTCATTCTGAACTCTTGCTCTGACATCTTACTAATGTCCGCATTGATTAGGTCCCTGGCAGTTGGTACTGCTTCTTGTTCTTTTTTTTGAGGTGATTTTTTCCATTTTGTCATTTTGTCCAGAGGAGAATAGATGAATGAGAGAACAAAATGCTAACT
>NW_027876205.1:0-248 GCF_054177405.1 Leptonychotes weddellii | reverse complement strand
TCACCTCAGCTTTCACCATGTGCAGCGACAATTATGGTGATATGCTTATTAGGTGTACCAATAATTATAAAGCACTTTTTGCATCAAAGCCGTCAAAGGAAATCAAATTAAGATGCAATACTATATGATCCAGCAATTGCACTACTGGGTATTTACCCCAAAGATACAAAAGTAGGGATCCGAAGGGGTACGTGCACCCTGATGTTTATAGCAGCAATGTCCACAATAGCCAAACTGTGGAAAGAGCC
>NW_027876204.1:0-248 GCF_054177405.1 Leptonychotes weddellii | reverse complement strand
GAAAGTTGTCTTTCAGTTACATAACTAAAAGCTAAGGAGTAAAAGGGAGTACACTGTGAGATGACACATAAGAGGAAGCAGTCCACGCTGGGCTTTGAAGGCCATGGTAGGGCCTTTGCCATAACAGCAGTGGAAAGGCATTAAAGAATTATAAGCTCATGGGAGAATATGATCAGGTCCGTCTTCCGAAGGAAAAAAAATCTCTCCACCTAAAGTATGAAGAATGGATTAAACTCATGGTAGAGTAG
>NW_027876203.1:0-248 GCF_054177405.1 Leptonychotes weddellii | reverse complement strand
TTTTACCCTCAAGCCAAACCTTCTATTTTATATTTTTATTCTATTCAATATCAACAGTGAGGATTACACCCAAGTCTCTAAGTGGGCATAGGAACACCTTAAACAGATACAGCTTGACCTTTCAAAACTGTACCAGGACCAATAACACACATATTATTATACCAACAAAATTAAGCACAAGGAGCAACTTTTTTTTTTTCTTTTTTGATCAGGGGAAAACTATTTGCCTATGAAGTTGTTGCAGTGGA
>NW_027876202.1:0-248 GCF_054177405.1 Leptonychotes weddellii | reverse complement strand
GAATATATTCCTTCATACTTTTTTTTTTTTAAGATTTTATTTGACAGAGAGAGACACAGCGAGAGAGGGAACACAAGCAGGGGGAGTGGGAGAGGGAGAAGAAGGCCTCCTGCTGAGGAGGGAGCCGGATGCGGGACTCCTGGGACCATGACCTGAGCCGAAGGCAGACGCTTAATGACTGATCCACTCAGGCGCCCCTCCTTCATACTTTTTACCTCTATACAAATATGTGTATGCATACTTTTTTT
>NW_027876201.1:0-248 GCF_054177405.1 Leptonychotes weddellii | reverse complement strand
TGTAAATGCTTGATAAGTGTTTGCTGGATGAATTATCCTTCCTACTAAAGGATCACAGGACAGGTGTGCTGATGAAATTATTCAAATTATTTAAAATTAATCTAGGAAATCCTCCAGAAGCCATGTTTTGGCCCCGTTTTGGAAAATATACGAGGACCCAGATCTGACCACATTTCCAATCTTCTTAATGTATTTAACCTTGTAGGAGGGCACATGTTGCTGGCTCATTCATTTGCAGCCATGAGATA
>NW_027876200.1:0-248 GCF_054177405.1 Leptonychotes weddellii | reverse complement strand
GCGTCATGGACACCTTTTATTATTCATTTACTGATTTATTTGCTGCACCTTAAAGGTTATGTAGACTTCCTTTGCAATAGTCTCTTTTAAAAAATAGCATTTGTTTAAAAATGGTCAAAGTGGGGTGCCTGGGTGGCTCAGTCGGTTAAGCAACTGCCTTCGGCTCAGGTCATGATCCTGGAGTCCCGGGATCGAGTCCCGCATCGGGCTCCCTGCTCAGCAGGGGGTCTGCTTCTCCCTCTGCCCTC
>NW_027876199.1:0-248 GCF_054177405.1 Leptonychotes weddellii | reverse complement strand
TTTCTTTCGAATCAGTCATTAAAATCACATAATCACACATACACACACGTACACTTTCCTCCTTATAGGCTCGTCCATCTCCATAGATGTATTTTTTGAACTGCTGTATTCAACTACAGTATTCATTCAACTGTAGTATTCAAACTAGTATTTATTGACTGCAGAAAAAAAATTAACTCACAAGGAAAGGTTATTTTTTAAAATTTTTTTATTTTATTTTTTTTAAAGATTTTTTATTTATTTTATTT
>NW_027876198.1:0-1735 GCF_054177405.1 Leptonychotes weddellii | reverse complement strand
ACATATTTTTTGGAAATTACTATTCATTTGATATTTCAGTTAGATATCCAAGAAGCAATTATTAACCCCCTACTACATACCCAACTGTTTTGATGACTAGAATCACAAAATTGAATAATTTTTTTATTACTTTCAGAGGTAGTATACAGTGATCCATCCGTTGCATACAACACCCCGTGCTCATTCCATCAAGAGCCCCGCCTTAATGCCCATCATCCAGTTACCCCATCCCCCCACCACCTCCCCTCCAGCAACCCTCAGTTTGTTTCCTAGAGTTAAGAGTCTTACGGTTTGTCTCCCTCTCAATTTTCACCTTATTTCATAAAATTACATTTGTATATTATTATTTACAGCAAATACCATGGCTACCATGCCTCTCGTGGTTTTCCATTAAGCTTATAACACCCAGCCCCCAATATTAATGATTCCCTTGATCGTGAATAAATCTCTTGAAGAATGCTTGGATTTGGGCAGGACTGTATTTTGTTGCATCAGTCCTAATGCTGAAGCTTCACTAGTAAATAAATACTAGAGAAAATTTTCTTGAAGGTAAAACATACTGCTTTTTCTCACTTTAATCTTATTCACTCAGCAAAAATGTGTATATAAATATACATTAGGCATTTTTTTTTAAAAAGGCACTTAATAAGAGGTTTAGAATAAATGATCAATTTCCAAGATTTATCCTTGCTCAATACATATTTAACTCCATGCCACTGGAGAATATCTGCCCAATTCAGAACCTGGAGTATGTATGGTAGGCTCCATTCACTAGGCAAGAGCAGTGTAGAACATAATTTGGGGCGATTTTAGCTCAATGGTGATTTACAGGGAATGGCAACTTGATGAGTAGAAAGGTAAGCAAGATAAATGTCTGTGTTCTGCCAAAAATTCTGCCATGCAACAGTCATAAACATGTGCAAAAGCATGATCAAAAATACCTTTTTTCCTCTGCACTTCGGGCAGATGGTACTGTAAATACGTAACTCTACAAAATGGACCCATTTATGATGTAGAGTCCCAAATCAATTTTTGCCAGTGTTTTATTTCCCTTTGTGACAATCCCCCAAATTATTCAATTTGAGACGTGGCTAGGTCTAAATGTTCCCACATAATACACAGTTGCATCTACGAATTGCCTTCCCCTCTTTTAGGGGCATGCCTCGGAAATTAGAAGTACTGAATGTCACCGGAGATATTTATACGGAATTGTTAGAAAGGAAAAATTTACTTGAACACAATGGGCCACATTTGTACAGCAATGATTCACTCTTTGCCGTATTTTTAAAAAATCAAATAAACATAATTCAATCAGGTATAGCTATTTAAACAGTTATAAAAAGACAAAATAGAGAAGCCCACACATTAATGCACTACAGACAGTCTTTGCTAAGTGTATTATATGACAAATCACATCATGAATTCATCTAGTTTTCCAGCAGGAATGAAAATTTCTCTAAGGTGTTCAATCACCAAAGAGTAGGAAAAGCCCAGTGGCTTAATTCCAGAGTTTGTTGTTGTTGGTGTTTTGTTTTTTTTTTGCCCCAAGTAATTACAGTGCTTTTGTGTTACAAAATATATGTATTTTGATGTAGTTGTATTTACCAATCTATGCTTTTATAGAAGGTGTTGCAGTATTTGGCTTAACATTATTTTCTATGGTGATATCAAGGTATTTTCTTTTTTTTTTTTATATATGTATATATATATATTTTTTATTTTTATTATTATTATT
>NW_027876197.1:0-248 GCF_054177405.1 Leptonychotes weddellii | reverse complement strand
TTAAAAAATTAACTTTGAAAGACTAAAGAATCGGGGGAAAAAGCCATGAATTCTATGTGCTGTATTTCCCTAGTGCTGGCATTCTGCTGTTCTCATTAATCGGTAAACTTGGTCTTGGCTGGCTGTTCTTGCTGATCTTCTGGGGGAGGGGCCTGTTGCCGTGGTTCCCAAATGTCTTTGCCGGAGGCGGAATTGCCCCACCCTTGCTGGTCCGGGCGAAGTAATCTGCTTGGGTTTGCTCTCGGGAG
>NW_027876196.1:0-248 GCF_054177405.1 Leptonychotes weddellii | reverse complement strand
GTATTAGTGATCCATTGTTGCATTACCAATTACATCAATAACAAACTTTTATTACCTCATAATTTCTGTGGCTCTGAAATCGAGGTACATCTTCGCTGGGGTCATCTGGTCTCTCATAATTAATGGGTCAGCCAGGGTTTCAATCCTGTCAAGACTCAAATGTGGAAGGGTGTGCTTCTAGACTCATTTGCGTGGTTATCAGCAGGGTTCCATTCTTTGTGGGTGGTATGACTGACTGAGTGCTTCAG
>NW_027876195.1:0-248 GCF_054177405.1 Leptonychotes weddellii | reverse complement strand
GGTGAATTTACCTACAAAAATGACTTCTCCCCCACAGTCTAGAGCTTGGGTTTTAGTTTCAGAGACAGGACGGGGAGTTTATCTGAAAAGCCAGCCAAGAGGCAAATGCTGCTACTCTCACTGTATGTGTGAAATTTTTGCACAGCTGCAGGCTTCAAGGAGTTTCAGTGTGAAAGAGAACAGCAGTGAGCTAGATCCCAGGCTCCCCAGAAACTTCAGGGACATGAATCGGAATTCAGCTCTCAGTG
>NW_027876194.1:0-248 GCF_054177405.1 Leptonychotes weddellii | reverse complement strand
GTAATCTGATTATTTAATAATGTTTTTGTGGATTCTTTGTGATTTTCTATATACAGGATTATGCCATCTATGAATAAAGGTTGTTTTAGTTCTTCCCTTCCAATCTGAACACCATTTATTTCTTTTTCTTACATTATTGTCCTGACTAGAACCTCAAGTATGATGTTGGTTAGAAGGGGTGAGAGTAGACATCCTTGTCCTGTTCCTTATCTTAGGATGATTCTTTTACTTTTTTACTATTAAATATG
>NW_027876193.1:0-248 GCF_054177405.1 Leptonychotes weddellii | reverse complement strand
CTCCACCTGCCGGCCTGCCGCTGCGGGAGGCACTCTGCACTAAGGAGCCCGTGAGATCCTTGCCCCGACCTTGCGAGGCAGGCACTGCTGTGTCCCCATCTCACGGAATGGGGAAATTGAGGCCAAGTCACAGTAAGTGACAGAGCTGTGCTTTGAATCCAGGTCTGTTTGTCTCCAGAGCCCAACCTGGAATATCCGGCCTTTCCTGCAGCCCTTGCCCCTGACGGAGCCTCCAGGGCTTCTGCTGG
>NW_027876192.1:0-248 GCF_054177405.1 Leptonychotes weddellii | reverse complement strand
TATTTGGATATGCGGTCTTTATGGAGGTAATCAAGTTAAAATAAGATCGTTAGGGTGTGCTGTAATCCAATATTATTGGTACCCTTATGAAAAAGGGAAATTTGGACACAGAGGCAGATA
This sequence comes from Leptonychotes weddellii, assembly GCF_054177405.1. Lineage (NCBI taxonomy): Eukaryota > Metazoa > Chordata > Mammalia > Carnivora > Phocidae > Leptonychotes > Leptonychotes weddellii. The sequence continues at coordinate 128 of NW_027876192.1, read as the reverse complement.
CGCCTACAAGCAGAAGGCCTTATGAACATGTAGTCATGCATCAAGGTGATGCTTCTACAAGCCAAGGAACACCAAAGATTGCCAGCAAATCACCGGAAGCTACAAGGGAGGCATGGGACAGATTCTCC
>NW_027876191.1:0-248 GCF_054177405.1 Leptonychotes weddellii | reverse complement strand
GCTTGGTGACGCGGGCGTACACAGCAGGAACAGAGGTAGAGCAGGTCCCACTGCCCCAGGACACGATGCCCACCAGGGTCCAGGCTCCGTCTTTCTGGCAGACCAGGGGGCCACCAGAGTCGCCCTGCAGGAGGAGAAAGGACTTGTTCCCAAGCCCGAAGCAGGGTGCCAGGGCCCCAGTGTGCCCTGACCTGCCCCAACCCAGGTTCTGTGCAGAGAAATGACCAGGGTGGGCACAGTGACTGAGC
>NW_027876190.1:0-248 GCF_054177405.1 Leptonychotes weddellii | reverse complement strand
TCCTTATGCAAATGGCTGTAGGATTGTGAAAGCATGTTTCTCCCAGAAAGTGGTCTCCCATAATGACAGTCAAAAAGCATTTTAAGCTGCAGGAGACACTATTAAAACACTTTTACTTTAAAATATGGTACATCCCTTGAATATTCATAGGTTTTTACCCATATACTTTTACATGTTTTCTATCTCTCCTTTTTTTTTTATTCTTATGTTAATTCCCATACATTACATCATTAGTTCTACATGAAGTG
>NW_027876189.1:0-248 GCF_054177405.1 Leptonychotes weddellii | reverse complement strand
TTTTCAGTATCTGATGAGTAAATGAATGATTTGATCACTTTTAGGGTTATTCTTAAGGAAACTGACATAAATCTCTTTCACATTTCCTAATCGGCGTGATTTACCTCCCAATATGTATTCTGTGGCATCTGTGACATACTTAGGAGATTTAATTTCTATTTAAATCTGCCTAATAGATGTTAGTTTAATTTTTTACTCTACAATCTAACATTTGAAGATTTGTTTTCTCTTAAGATCCTAAACGTTAA
>NW_027876188.1:0-248 GCF_054177405.1 Leptonychotes weddellii | reverse complement strand
CAGGGCGTGCAGATCCAGACCTGCCTGGTTCGGGTTCCTCTCCAGAACTGGGGCGGCGTCCGTGGTGTCCAGGGTTTTCCAACACTCCTCTTGGGACCGCTTCTGCACATCCTGGGAGAAAGCACAGCCTCCTCGCTGATTTTGCATCTTCAAGAGATGCTCATCCCCCTTGTGCTTCTCCTCAGCCAACATGCAGAAGTGGCCCGCGCCCTCCAGAGCCACATCGTCGAGGTCAACATAGAAATCTG
>NW_027876187.1:0-1735 GCF_054177405.1 Leptonychotes weddellii | reverse complement strand
AGCCGAAGGCAGACGCTTAACGACTGAGCCACCCAGGCGCCCCTCTGGTACTGAATTTTAATTTGTTTTCGTTTCTGTCTCTCCAACTCACTCATACACTCAACCCCTAGCACAATTCCCGGGATATATTCAAAGACTCAGGACACACTAATGAAATGAACTAAATTTAGTGTGTGGGGAAGAAGGGTGCTCCTCAGACAGATACGACTGAGTGTCTCCATCCTTACATTCTTTCCCAGTTCAAATATGGATGTTCATGGTGACCTGTGCTCAAGAGTATAACTTCAAAACCACCCCCCTCCCCAATCGGGGCTTCTCTGATGACTCCCACCTGACTCTGACCTCCCCAGGACTCCAAGACCCTTCCCCACATACCAGAGCTCCTGATTTTCCTACTTATCTTGTTTCTGAGCATGTACCTGTGCATGTCACTTGCTGCTTCCCCATCAGATAGTGAGCTCCCGGAGGGCAGACTGGGATTCTTTTCCTCTGACTCCCTCTAACATTCTAAGCATACCCAGACCACAATTTGCCCCTAAAATACAAGGGCTTAGGAGATGGAAATGGGAGAGTTGAGTAGCCTTGATCTTGTCCCAGAGTTCCCTCTGGGTCCCTCCTCCCATCAGGCTAGGGCAGCACCCAGTGAGGTTCAACTGTCCAAGGGACATTTCTCTTCCCCCTAAAGCCAGGGAACTGGTAATATCTTATATATGTCACCTCCTCTTCCATCCTTTTCCTTAGTCAACTTCAGGGCCAGACCTGACCTACTCTTCTGGAAAGAATCACCCAGTCATCTTCATGGTTCTGGAGGAGAGGGGCGGATACCACGGGAATGAAGGATCCGCCTCTCAACATCCTTGTCCAGATGTTCTCACTCAAGCTTATCTGTGGCATTTGTCTGTTTCCTTGTCTCTGTTTTCCATGACACTGGGAGCTCTAAGAGACCAGACGCTGCCTCACTTTTCATCCCTACAATCCCCACACGGAGCAGAACAGCACACTGTGGGGTTCATTTGTATTTGCTAAATAAATAAGTATGTAGCCGGCCTTAAGTTCTTCTCACTTCTCTTCACCCCCACCCCCCACCCCCAGTCCTCCAGGCCAAACAGACTGAGGACTGAACTTCTCTGCTTCCCCCTCTTCTGGCCTTCTGGTGTCCTAAGGATTTCTTTTTTCTAAAGACTAAGTGATGATCCTCACAACCCAGCTCTCGGATGGTCTTGGAGGACAGTGGTGCCAAGGGAAGGGAACAAGATGCAACAACAGAGTGATGGGAGCCTTGGAATTCTGTCCCTCCGTCACTGCAGGAAAGGGACCTCCCTCTGCACCTCCTCCTCGGACATCCAAGCCAGAACTCCCCCCACCCCAGAGAGCAGCCACCTCCTCCCAGTGCCCCTGAACACAGCAGCCCCGGAGGCCAATCTGCTTCAGCCCACGGGGAGCTCTCTTCACCTCACTCCAGCTCTCCGGGGAGCCGGCTCGTCTTTCTGTGTGCCTTGGTTTATCTCTGCGAAGCCTCTGTGATGCCAAACAAGGGATGTGGGGTGAGATTCATTGCGCAGAACCAGCAAAATATGTACATTGTTATCAGAATCCCCCACATAACCTCAGCCCCAATCAAGCATTTCAACGTCAGAACCTTAATCCAATCAGCTCTCCCGGACAGCTCCAGGTGTTGCCTCCTCCCCGGGCCAGGAAACGCCTGGGGCAGCTTCCCGCCCCGCCCCCTATGAGG
>NW_027876186.1:0-13123 GCF_054177405.1 Leptonychotes weddellii | reverse complement strand
CCCATTTTGAATTTTCTTTTTCCTAGCCATTGCATTCTACAAGAGAGGGTATAAAAAGAGACTGTTTTCTTTTTTTTTTTTAAGATTTTTATTTATTTATCTGAGAGAGAATGAGAGACAGAGAGCACGAGAGGGGGGAGGGTCAGAGGGAGAAGCAGACCCCCCGCCGAGCAGGGAGCCCGATGCGGGACTCGATCCCGGGACTCCGGGATCATGACCTGAGCCGAAGGCAGTCGCCCAACCAACTGAGCCACCCGGGCGCGCGTCCCCCAGTCGCTTCTACCCGAACGTTAGTAGGAGCGCCTCCAGGGCAGACGTGCGTGTCTGTTTCGTTGAAGTCGTGAGTAACAATTGCAGATCGCCCGGAACTGTGGCGGGGTTAGCCGCGAACCGTGTTGGCTATTATTTTGTTCGCTGCAGCGTCCGAGGGGCCTAACACAGGCCTGGCACGTGGTAGGAACTCAGTGTTTCTTGAATGAATGAATGAATGAATGAATGAGGTTCTTAGCAGAGCCTTATGACAAAGGAAGGAAACGTTTTCTGTCATTAGCTAAGCCCTGTCAGTTAGGGCGCCGAGCTGGGCTCTGGAGATGGATTCCTAACAGAGGCTTCTGGGGCGACGGGGGAAAAGGATAGCATTTTTTTAAAGTCCATCGTAGATGGCAGATAGCCACATGGCCAGCAGTGACAGAAAGTGCTGATGTCCTCATTCGGGTTCCCCCCAGTACGCACTCTGCGTTGTTTTATAATGCTAACTGATCCCTGGCATCCAGTTTCAGCACCACTGACGTAAGTGGCCAAATGACTAGATGACACTGGATTTTTCAGTGAATGCAGAGCTGACCAACACAGCACTCTGTTCCCTGGAAATAATGCAGGTAGAAATTAAAATGTGAAATGAAAAGGAAAATGAAGTGGTTTTGATGAGAATGCTGTGGTATACATGCTTCACTCTTAGGTTGTTTTGCTTTTGTGTGAGTCGTTGGGACTTACTTGGATATAAGCTATGGGATATTTGCTCTTGGACGTGGAATGAGACAAATGGCGTTAATAATTTCTATTTTCTGACATTTTAGCAACTTAATTTTCATGCTCTTCACGTTGTTACCACGTTATTAGCCAAAGAATTCTCCATACTTACAGTCCTTAATCACTTAAAAGAACACATCTTTTAGAGATGGAAGAAAGCATTAATTACACAGGATTATTGCTAGGACATAACATTTTCTATTCATAGGAATAAATCCAGTTACTCTGAGGTATCCATAAATAATTTGAGGGTTTAAAAAAATACATACCAGCTGAGTTGAACATATTAAAATAAGGAAGTAAAATTTAGCCCAAGACTCAGTCAATTATTAATGTCATTTAAAATTTACTATCTCCAAAATTGTATTTATTTGGGAGCCTGGATATCAGTGTTTTGCTTTTTATCTCTGTATGGGTGAAACCTCCCGTAAAAGATGGCTTTTAGGGCATAAGACATATCCTTGTTGGTGCCCCTTGTGGTTTTGTTTATTCAGTGTGTCTGTAAATCTGACTATGCATGCATATATATCTCATACTTTGGAGCACCTTTTATGGATTTTCTTTTTAGATTCATTTATTGCCTTTCAGTTTTATGGTGATAAAACTTTGTATGCGTAACTTTTAAAAAAAATTCTATTTCCCTTGGGGTGCCTGGGTGGCTCAGTTAAGTGTCTGCCTTGGGCTCAGGTCATGGTCCCAGGGTCCTGGGATTGAGCCCTGAGTCAGGCTCCCTGCTCAGCGGGGAGTCTGCTTCACCCTCTCCCTCTCCCTCTGCCTCTCCCCTCCGCTCGTGCTCTCCCCCGCCCCCTCTCACATAAATAAATACATACATACATACATAAAATCTTCTTTAAAAATTCTATTTCCCTCAAAATACACGCATATATAGGTATAGGAGACCCACATTCACAATGACCACCTTTTAACTCTTGCCCTGCTTTTACCCCTTGAAGGGCAGCCATCTTGCTCATTTAGTACCTATCTGCCTTTTTCACCCCCTTTTCCTCTTTCCTCCCTCCTCCATCTAGTTATTCCTAAATGATAGTCCTCACTGCAGACCACAACTGCTTGCTTTCTTTCAGTTATTTGGCCTGAAGTAGTGAAAGTCATATGAATTTTGGAGTTGGAGATCTATATTTAGATAAAAAACTTTAGGGCACCTGGGTGGCTCAGTTGGTTAAGTGACTGCCTTCGGCTCAGGTCACGATCCTGGAGTCCCGGCATCAAGTCCCACATCAGGCTCCCTGCTCAGCAGGGGGTCTGCTTCTCCCTGTGACTCTTCCCCCCTCTCATGCTCTCTCTATCTCATTCTCTCTCTCAAATAAATAAATAAAATCTTAAAAAATATATATATAAAAAACTTTAGTTTCTTCCTTTTTTCTTGCATATGCCACTGAACTATTCTGAACTTGAATTTCCTCATTTGTAAACAGATGATAAGCCCAAAATTGGTCACTTGTAGGAATTAGATCATCAATATAAGCACCATAAATATAAGCCCAGCACAGTGCCTGCCACATAGAGGATATTCAATAAATATTTGTACCTGTCTCTTCATCTACTTTCCTTCCCATTAGATGTCTAGCAGCACCCAACCTTTACCAATGGCCATTTCTTTGCATGTTTACCTAAAGGCCATCTAAGTCAAATCCAGCTTTGGCTCACTACTCTCTAAAATAAGCCAAACTTTCCAGACTCACCCTTTGAGTGGGTTGGGTTATAGCCCCTTTTAGTGCTCGTTTAGGAACTAAAAACTCCTTCCACATAATAGAGCATATCCAGAACTGTCAGTGGTAGATAGAGATGTTTCCTAAAAACATTGGAAGATCCCAATGCAATCTCTTATCAAAACACTGACAGCATTTTTCACAGAGCTAGATCAAACCTAAAATTTATATGGAGTCACAAAAGATCCTGAATAGCCATAGCAACTTTGGGGGAAAAAAAAGAAAACACAAAGCTGGAGGCATCACAATTCTGGACTTCAAGTTCTATTACAAAGCTGTAGTATTCAAAACAGTATAGTGTTAGTACAAAAATAGACACATAGATCAGTAGAACAGAATAGAAAACCTAGAAACGAAGCCACAACTATATGGTCAATTCATCTTTGACAAAGCAGGAAAGAATATCCAGTGGGAAAAAGTCTCTTCAACAAATGGTGTTGGGAAAACTGTACAGTAACTTGCAAAAGAATGAAATCAGGCCACTTTCTTAACACCATACACAAAAATAAATTCAAAATGGATTAAGAATCTAAATATGAGACCTGAAATCATAAAATCCTAGAAGAGAACACAGGCAGTAACTTCTTTAACATCAGCCGTAGCAACTTCTTTCTAGATACGTCTCCTGAGGCAGGGGAAACAAAAGCAAAAATAAACTATTGGGACTTCATCAAAATAAAAAGCTTATGCACAGCAAAGGAAACAGTCTACAAAAGTAAAAGGCAACCTATGGAATGGGAGAGGATATTTGTAAATGACATATCTGATAAAAGGTTAGTATGCAAAATATATAAAGAACTTATACAACTAAACGCCCCAAAACTAAATAATCCAGTTAAAAAATGGGCAGAAGACATGAACAGACATTTCTCAAAGAAGACATCCTGGTGGCAAACAGACATGAAAAGGTGTTCAGCATCACTCACCATCAGGGAAATGCAAATCAAAACTACAGTATCACTTCACACCAGTCAGAATGGCTAAAATCAACAGCACAAGAAGCAGCAGGTGTTGGAAAGGATGTGGAGAAAGGGGAACCCTCTTGCACTGCTGGTGGGAATGCAAGCTGGTACAGCCACTCTGGAGAACAGTATGGAGTTTCCTCAAAAAGCTAAAAATAGAACCATCCTACAATCCAGCAATTGCACTACTAGGTATTTACCCAAAGAATACAAAAATACTAATTCAAAGGGACACATGCACCCGGATATTTATAGCAGCATTATCTACAATATCCAAACTACGAAAACAGCCCAAGTGTCCATCAACTGAAGAATGGATAAAGAAGATCTAGTGTATATATACCACAGAATATTACTCAGCGATCAAAAAAATGAAATCTTGCCATTTGCAACAACATGGATGGAGCTAGAGAGTATTATGCTAAGCATAATACCGTATGATTTCACTCACATGTGGAATTTAAAAAACAAAACAAAGGAGCAAAGGGGGAAAAGAGAGGCAAACCGAGAAACAGACTCAACTTAGGGAACAAGCTGATGGTTACCAGAGGAGGTGGGTGGGTGGGGGGAATGAGTTAAATAGGTGATAAGGAGTAAGGAGTGCACCTGTGATGAGCACTGGGTGTTGTATGGAAGTGTTGAAACATTACATTGTACACCTGAAACCAGTAGTACATTGTGTTAACTAACTGGAATTTAAATAAAAACTTAAAAAAAAAAAAGAACATTGGCAGATCTCTGTAGGTTAATCACAGAAGAGACCCTTAGGATTTTGGAGCAGAGCCATGCCATTCTCTTCAAATAATTACTCTCCTTTTGAGAAACAGCTTTTGGCTTGCTATTGGACCTTAATAGAGAATAAATGCTTGGCCATGGACCATTAAGTTACCATGTGACCTGATCTGCTCATCATGAACTGGATGTTGTCTGATATACCAAGCCATAAAATTGGGTGTGCACAGCAGCTTCATTAATAAATGGAAGTTGTATATATATTGTCAGGCTTGAGCAGGCTTGCAGACACAATTAAGTTACATGAGGAAGTGATCCAAGTACTCCAGGCCTTTATTCCTACTACATTACTTCCTATCTGCCTGAACCTATGGCCTCATGGCGGAGTTCTCTATGACCAGTTGAATGAGGAAGAAAAAAACTGGGGCCTGGCTTACAGATGAATCTGCATGACATCTACGAAAGTAGACTGTTGCAGCAGTATACGCCTACTCTGGGACGGTCCTGAAAGGCGGTGATAAAATGAAATCCTCCTAGGAGACAGAACTTCAAGCATTGCACCTGGTTGTTCATTTTGTTTAGGAGAGAGGTGGCCAGAAGTATGAGTCTAACAATTCACAGGCTGTGCCTCTTGGTTTGGCTGAATGGTCAAGGTACCATTGGAAGGTAGGCTGATGAATTCCAATAGAATATTGGAAACAAGGAGGTTTGGGGAAAACTATGTGAATAGACCTCTCCAAATAAACAAAAATGTGAAGTTACATGTGTGCCATTGAATGTTTACCAAAGGGTGACCTCAGCAGAGGAGGATTTTTATAATTGGGTGGATAGGATGACCTGTTCTGTGGCTATCAGTCAGCCTGTTTCCCCAGACACTCCTGTCCTTGCTTAACAGGATCCTGAACAAAGTGGCCTTGGATGCAGGGATCCAGTTTAGGCATGGTCTCACTTCCGCTCACCAAGGCCAACCTAGTTAGAGCCACTGCTGAGTACCCAGTCTGTCAACAGCAGAAACCAACAATGAGCTCTCAGTATGCATCATTTCTTGGTGTGATCAGCCAGCTACTTGACTGAAGTACACTGGACCACTTCCACCATGGAAGGGGTAGTGTTTTTGTTCACACTAGAATACACACTTATTCTGGATATGGTTTGCCTTCCTGGCCTACAGTGAGTGCTTCTGCCAAAACTGCCTTCTGTGGACTTACCACTTACTGTATTCCACAGAGCATCACTTCTGACCAAGGAACCCATTTCAGAGCAAGTGAAGTGGGCATTGGACCTGTATTCATGGAGTTCACTAGTCTTACCATAGTCATCATCAGCCTAAAGCACTTGGGTTGATAAAATAGTAAAATGACCTTGTAAGGACTCAGTTATGGCGCAGCTAAGTGGACATACTTTGCAGAGCTGGTACTGTCTTCCAGGATGCAGTGTATGCTCTAAATCAGTATCTAATGTATCATGCCATTTCTCCCATAGCCAGGATTCAAAAGTCCAGAAATCGGGGGGTAGAAATAGAAGTTACTTCACTCACTCTTACCGCTACAAGAAATCCACTAGCAAAATTTTTATTTCCAGTGCTGAGCTTAGTTTCTGCTGGTCTAGGGTGGAATAGTCCCCTAGATGTCACCACGTGACACAACAGGGATTCCATTGAACTGGAAGTTGAGACTGACAGCTGACTGCTTTGGGCTCCATAATGCCCCTGAATCAACAAAGGACCACTGTACTGGCTGGGTGACTGGTCACCCCAAGGGGAAAGTGGGTTGCTGCTAGTACTACAGTACCTGTGGTTAATGCCGGTGGACAATTGTGACAACCCAGTGCAGGCCTCAGACTGCCAGTGGCTCAGACGCTTTGGGAATGAAGGCTTGGGTCACTCCACCAAGCAAAGAACCACAACCAGCTGAGATGCTTGCTGGATCGATGGGAATATGGAATGGATAGTGAAAGAAGGTTGTTATAAATAACAGGTGTGACCATGTGACTAGTTGCCAAAAAAAATAGGACAATAGTTAATGATTGTTTTATTGTTTTGATATGAGTGTTTATATATATCAACCAGATTTTTGTTTTCTTTCTCTCTTGTCCTCTTAGCATATAAAATATGTCAATGATAGTTAACTTTATACTTCGGTATTTAGGTTAAGGGGTTTCAAAAGGAGTGTGAATCAGGTAGGAGATGAATGAACATCAGTAAAGACATTTTTTAAAAGGTGGGGGAAGGGGAATGAGAGGGAGAGGGACATTGTGTCCTCTCCTGAGAAAAGAGTTGTGTGGTCCTGGTTTTATGGGGATTCTGGCATCATTTAGATGGAAGTACAGTTTTGTAGCTGTCTTTATTAGGCGATTAAGTATGGTTAAGGAGATGTGTATTGGTACTTGATTGTGATGGCTTATGATGTGCCAGCTTGGCCAAGCTGAACTACATTCCCCAGAATTCTCATTCTGGTATGTTGCACGAAGATTGTCTCCTGAGAGTTCCTGGGCAGAAGGGGGGTTAGACCATTACGTAGCGTCCACACATTGCTGCTAACCAGCCGGCTCACCTGGTTGGTGTGAGACAGCACCTGGGCTTGCAGTTGCTCTCTTCCCCGGGTCTTCCTGTGGCTGTTGGACTCCTGATCCAGCTGTGTGTGTTTAACTCCACAGGGAAGGGCTCCATTTTCACAGGATACCTTTGTCACAAAAGTCAGAGGCAACAGAAATGGACACAGGTACTAGATGGCTTGTGATCTTCCTTTCCTGACTACCTGCTTGTGGGCTCTGGAGCCTCATGGAGACTGGTTAGCCAGCCCCCAAATGCATAAGCCTATTGACAGACAGACAGACAGATACCTAGATGATAGGTAGGTAGGTAGGTATCATTTGTTCTGTGGTTGAACTCTGACTGATTCAGGGGAAAATAGGACTCTCTGAACCCAGAATCTTGGCCCACACCCCCTCTGTGGTGTTTTCTTTCCTTTTTTTCTTCTGGTCCTTAAAATTAGTGGCTTTGTCTTTCTTTGAAGCACATGCAAACATGGGTTCTTTTTCCATTTCTTTGTTCCACTTCCACAACAGGCAAAGTATTACCAGTGATTTTCAAAAATGAGTGTAAGCAAATCACCTGGGGATCTTGTTAAATGTAGGTTCAGATTCTATGGGTCTGGATCGTAATTTTTAATAATTTTCCGGGTGATGCCTATAATATTACTTGTATTCATTTTCTGTTGCCACCTTAACAGATTACCACAAACTCAGTGGTTTAAAACAACACTTCTTTAAGTCAGAAATCCCAGTTAACTCAGCTGGTTTCTCTACTTCAGGTTCCACAAGGCCAGAATCAAGGTGTTAGCCGTTTGGGTTCTTCTTGGTAGGCACTTGGAAAGAATCTGATTCCACGCTCATTCAGGTTGTTGGTGGAATTCAGTTCAGAACTAAGTTGCCCATATCCTGATGAAAGCAAAGATTTGAATCAGTGGAGGCACTCTGTGTTCATGAATTACAAGACACAACACAGTAAAGATACCAGTTCTCTCTCCACTGATTTATAGGTTTAATACAGATCCTATCAAAATCTCACCAGGAACTTTTTGTAGATAAACTTATTCTAAAATTTATATGGAAAGGCAAGGGACCTTGAAAAAACTAAAGTTTGAACAAGAATAAAGTGGGAGGAATCACTATGCCCAATGTTAGGGCTTACCGTCTATCTACAGTGATCAAGAGAGGGTGGTGTTGTGGACATACAGAGATACAGAGTTCAGTATAACAGATTGGAGTACCCAGAAGCAGATCCACACAAAAAAGCCCAACTGATTCTTCACAAAGGTGCAGAAACAATTCAGTGGAGGAAGGATAGTCTTTGCAGAAAATGGTGCTGGCACAGTTGGGCATCCACAGGCAAAATAAAATAAAAATAGCCTACATTTCAGGGGCACCTGGGTGGCTCAGTTGGTTAAGCGACTGCCTTCGGCTCAGGTCATGATCCCGGAGTCCCGGGATCGAGTCCCGCATCGGGCTCCCTGCTCGGCAGGGAGTCTGCTTCCCCCTCTGACCCTCCTCCCTCTCATGCTCTCTGTCTCTCATTCTCTCTCTCTCAAATAAATAAATAAAATCTTTAAAAAAAAAAATAGCCTACATTTCACACCTTATACAAAAATCAGCTCAAAATGAATCATGGACTAAAATATATGACCTAAAACTATAAAGCTTTTAGAAGAAAAGATAGGAAATCATTAGGACCTAGATTTGAGCAAAGATTCTTAGAATTGATATCAAAAGCATGGTTGATTAAAGGAAAAATTAATAATTTGGTCTTCATCAAAATTTAAAAGTGTTGCTCTGTTAAAGACTGCTAAGGATTAAAAGACAAGCTCCAGGGTGCCTGGATAGCTTAGTTGGTTAAGCGTCTGCCTTCGGCTCAGGTTATGATCCCAGGATCCTGGGATCAAGTCCCGCATTGGGCTCCCTGCTCTGCAGGGAGCTTGCTTCTCCCTATGCCTCTCTCTCTGTCTCTCATGAATAAATAAATAAAATCTTTAAAAAAAAATAAAAGACAAGCTACAGATGGGGAAAATATTTGCAAACCATATCTCTAACAGAGGACTTGTGTCTAGAATATAGAAGAACTCATCAAATCTCAAGCAACAAACAATACAGTTAGCTCTGGGCAAAAGTCCCATACAGGCACTTGACTGAAGAACACCCAACAATGGGCAGGCTCCATTCATGCTCCACATCACCTCTCAGGCACCCTCACTCACAGGGTTACTTTAACTTCCTTCTCTTCATTGCAAGTTTTTCTCAAATTCTGTCTGATGAATTTAGACACTTTTCTCTTTTTTACAGAAATACCAAGACACTTGAAGGGTTCCAACTGCCAGGAGAGGACACTGTGTGATTGGCTGGCAGCTCAGGGAGCATGGGAGTGATGTGGACGAGTCCATCGCAGAGGCTGCTGGAGCATTAGGAAGCCTTCTTTCCTCACCGGAAGTGAGGCTGGGGTGTAGGGCAGGGAAGGCTCAGAGGCACGGAAGGATCAGCTCCACACCAGTAAGCTTAGATTTATACTGACTTTCATTTTTAAGTGGCTATCTACTCAGCCTCAAGAGACAGACTTTTAGTAACAGCTATGGCATGGGGCACCTGGATCCAGTCCTACGTTTGGTGACAACCTCTGAACGTTCATGAGTAGGTAGCACATGTATGTATGTTCTGTAAGTCAGCCAGGGCAGTACAACGGCGGGAAGACTCTTGTACTCTCTCGCCCTCCACGGAGTCAAGAACATATGCCCCAGATCCCAGGAGTTCTTACCACATATGCTGTCCTGTTGTGTGTGGCCACGTCCTTCTTCAAAAAAGGGCACTGTGCCCTAATGGCCCCATGTTTGGCACCAGATTTTTTTAAAGAAAGGCCAACAGATTTGGTCAGAAAACAAATAGCCCCTTTTAGATTGAAGCGATATTTAAAAAAGAATTTTTTAAAGATTTATTTGAGAGAGCATGTAAGCAGGGGGAGGGGTAGAGGGAGAGAGACTCTCAAGCAGACTCCATGCTCAGCATGGAGCCCAACGTGGGGCTGAATCTCACAACCCTGGGATCATGACCTGAGCCACAATCAAGTGGGCAGCTTAGCCGACTGGGCTACCCAGGCGCCCCAGCAATTTTTGAATCTGTGTAAACAACAGAGGCAGGAATAGGCAAATGTATTCGCTCCGTGTGTCCCACAGGATGGCACCCAGAGAAGCCATGTGATAGCAGTGCATATGGTAGAACATACTGCTGCTGAGCAAGCCTTACGCCACGGGAGAGGAAACCCTCTCCTGACAGTCTCCGTGCTGGCGAGGGAGGGGCAAGTGGCCTCGGACAGGCTGCGCACCACGCTCGCCCAGTCTCACTTGCTGGGTGGAGCACAGGCTAGAGCAGCGGCTGTTGAATCCTGGTCTGTGCAGCACCTGTGTGGACATAGGGATTGCCAGGCCGACTCACAAAATGAGAACAGGCATGGATAGAACATCGTAGGAGAGAGTTTAGTTCTCCTGCTCGTCAAAGGAAGAGACAACTGTTCATCTTCGATTTCTTAGTGTGTGACCTAACACTGTGAGGTTTGCTGACTGAATGGTTGTAAACACAGAGTTTGTTTAGAAATAGGGAAGAAGTTTATTTCTGGAAATAAGGATGTGAACATTGTGGTCTCTAACAGTAGGGATTTTATGTTAATAGGAGAGAGCAAGTAGAATCAACCCATCTTCAGAATCATTCATTCATCAGGTCAGCCAGGTGCTGAGCGTAGAGTAGTGAGCCAGTCATTCATCTCTGTCTCAGCTTCGTACCAGCCCTTCTCTATCCTGATCCGTAAGCAGGGGACGGAGGCACAAACATTATTTCCTAGGTTCTTACTACCGGTTGTAATAACTGGAAATCAAAAGGTGGTGGTAGTGGGGAGGAGGATGGTTAAAAGTTTTAATTCTGTAGTGAATACCCCAAACTAGTTTTGTAATGATAAGTTTTATGGGTCAACATGACCAGGCCATGGGGTGCCCAGACATATGGTCACACATTATTCTGGGTGTGACTGTGAGGATGTTTGGGAAGACACTAACATCTGAACTGGTATATGCATAAAGCAGAATCTCTTCCCTAATGTGGGAGGCACAAACATTATACCTAGGTTTTTACTATCAGTTGTAATAACTGGAAATCAAAAAGTGGGGGGAGTGGGGAGGAGCATGGTTAAAAGTTTTAATTCTTTAGTGAATATCCCAATTACTAATAGCCTACTGTTGACCAGGAACCTTACCAACAAAGTTGATTAACATGTATTTTTTGGGGGCGCCTGGGTGGCTCAGTCGGTTAAGCAGCTGCCTTCGGCTCAGGTCATGATCCCAGAGTCCTGAGATCGAGCCCCATGTCAGGCTCTCTGCTCAGTGGGAGGCCTGCTTCTCCCTCTCCCACTCCTCCTACTTGTGTTCCCTCTCTCGCTCTCTGTCAAATAAATAAATATTAAAAAAAAAAAACACATGTATTTTTTGTTATATGTATTACATACTATATATTTGAAGTAAACTAGAGAAAAAATGTTATTAATAATAAGATATTTACAGTACTGCATTTGTTGAAAAAAATCTGCATATAAGCAGACCTGTGCAGTTCAAACCAGTGTTGTTCAACGGTCACTGTTCTTCTATAATGGTGACTTAAAAGTTTTCTCACAAAACTGAAACTTTGACTATCAGGAAGGAAAAAAAAGATGGTCTACAAAGTGTGCTTAAGAAAAGTAAATAGCAGGGTGCTAAGTTGGCTCAGTTGGGTAAGCGTCTTTGATTTTGGCCTAGGTCATGATCTCAGGGTCCTGGGATTGAGCCCCACATTGGGCTCCACTCAGCACAGAGTTTGCTTGAGATTCTCTCCCTCTGCCCCTTCCGCTCATTCTCTCTCTCTCTCAAATAAATCTTTAAAAAAAAAAAAAAAGAAAAGTAGATAGCCTGAGGAATTAACTTAATGGCTAAAACTGTCATCATGAACAAATGAGATGGCACCACATTGGTGACCTGGAAATTAATATGTAAGAAGACCAAAATAGGGGCGCCTGGGTGGCTTAGTCGTTAAGCGTCTGCCTTCGGCTCAGGTCATGATCTCAGGGTCCTGGGATCGAGCCCTGCGTTGGGCTTCCAGCTCAGGCAGAGTCTGCTTCTCCCTCTGCCTCTCCCCCCAGCTTGTGCGCTCTCTCTCTTGCTTTCTCTCTCTCTCTCAAATAAATCTTTAAAAAATAAAATAAAACCTTAAAAAAAACCCCACCAAGATGGTTGTACACTAATAATGGGAGTTTTGAAACCATAAGTGATACTTGCTTTAAATACTTGGTTTGACTCTACTGACCTAAAGGAAGTTTGAACTGAGCAGGCATAAGTTGTGATTCATCTACTATAGTTTCCAGTGGAGTGGGTCGTGGGCAGGATACTGTCTGTGGCTTTAGCAAGCACGTGGTTAGGCCCAAGAGGACTGAAAGCTGAGAACCAAGATAAGCATTAGCGAACTTATCATTTTATTCTGATTTGATTAATTTTCACACTGTCTGCATAGGAATATTTTCTCTGCAGAGAGTAGCAATATTAAAGAATGGCATTCCATGCCTGGCATACATTCACAGTGATTTCATGATGAAGAACCTAAGGTATTCACATTGGAATGCCTAGTCTGGTCAAGAAACTTGGATTCTTTCTATCACAGTAACCTCACCCTCAACCCGCCAATCTTATGTGATCTGCAAAAAAATGTGCTAGATTAACTCAGAATCTAGAACCTCAGAATTAGACACAAGCTCAAAAGGCTATGGTGAGAAGTTCTTCAGAAGTCTAGATGATATCATATCCAGAGCTATAGGGTCATCTCACGGTTACATTTAATGAATGTTTATCAGCACCTGTGTTCAAGGCACAGTGGGGAGTGTAAGATGTCACGGATCAGACCAGCTGATGGAGGATTCTTTACAGGCACAGCCTTTTGCCCACAAGACATCATAAAGTGCTGGCTGGAGGTGGTTAGCCAGTCTGGAAGCCCATTTCAGTCTAGTAGGTGAGAATAAACATTTCAGGTCCTACCCCTTCCAGACAACTCTCCTGTAGCCTCCCATCAAATAAGCTGTTCCTCAGCCACCTTCTAGAATGTAGAAGAGAATCCATCTCA
>NW_027876185.1:0-248 GCF_054177405.1 Leptonychotes weddellii | reverse complement strand
TAAGAATTTATATTATTGTGTACATATATGTCGATAAAGTTAATTAGTGTATCAGGACCCACAAAATGGAGGCCGCCCCAGTGGCCTCGCCCTCATCACCAATCTAAACCTAAGTCCACCTGCACTTACAGGAAACACCTGTGGAGGAATCCAGCCACACACCAATCACAATCCCCCAACTCGGCGTTAGCTAGCTTACTTTACTCTAGAACGTCGTACCTGCTGGCCTTATCAGGAAATCCCTGACC
>NW_027876184.1:0-248 GCF_054177405.1 Leptonychotes weddellii | reverse complement strand
TATGTTAATTAATTGAATTTAAATAAAATTAAATTTAAAAAAAAGGAAGTGTGTGTATAGACCGAATGGGTGAAAAACATGAAAGTATTTGTGTTACATGTGAATGCTCACCAAAGGGTAACCTCAGCAGAAGATTTTAATAATCAAGTGGATAGGATAACCCTTTTTGTAAATACCAGTCAGCTTCTTTCTCCAGCCACCCCTGTCACTGCCCAATGGGTTCATGAACAAAACGTCCATGGTGACAG
>NW_027876183.1:0-248 GCF_054177405.1 Leptonychotes weddellii | reverse complement strand
GGCGCCTGGGTGGCTCAGTCGTTAAGCGTCTGCCTTCGGCTCAGGTCGTGATCCCAGGGTCCTGGGATCGAGCCCTGCATCGGGCTCCCTGCTTGGTGGGAAGCCTGCTTCTCCCTCTCCTGCTCCCCCTGCTTGTGTTCCCTCTCTCGCTGTGTCTCTCTCTGTCAAATAAATAAATAAAATCTTTAAAAAAAAAAAAATTTAAAAAAAATAAAAAGAAAGAAAACTGTAGTGAAAATGAGATTTAT
>NW_027876182.1:0-248 GCF_054177405.1 Leptonychotes weddellii | reverse complement strand
CATACACACAGTGGGGACAGAGGCAGAGGGTAAGGGAGAAAGAGAATCTCAAGCAGACTCCCCGCTGAGCACGGAGCCTGACCCGGGGGGCTCCATCCCCTGACCCTGAGATCATGACCTGAGCCCAAATCAAGAGTTGGACACTTAAATTGACTGAGCCACCCAGGCACCCCTGCATTTTTTTTTCTTTTTTTTTTTTTATTCTTATGTTAATCCCCATACATTACATCATTAGTTCTAGATGAAGT
>NW_027876181.1:0-248 GCF_054177405.1 Leptonychotes weddellii | reverse complement strand
CCCCCCCCCCCCCCCCCCCCCCCCCCCCCCCCCCCCCCCCCCCCCCCAGGGGTTAGCCTGGTGATGGGTATTAAAGAGGGCACGTACTGCATGGAGCACTGGGTGTTATATGCAAACAATGAATCATGGAACACTTAATGAAAAACTAATGATGTAATGTATGGTGATTAACATAACATAATAGGGTGCCTGGGTGGCTCAGTCGTTAAGTCCGCCTTCGGCTCAGGTCATGATCCCAGGGTCCTGGG
>NW_027876180.1:0-248 GCF_054177405.1 Leptonychotes weddellii | reverse complement strand
GCCATCCTGCTCCGCCCCCTAACATATGTCTATCTTTACCTGTAAAGCGTATTTATTTTAAAGAGTACATAGTTAAATCATGCTTATTAATTCAGTCTGACAATATCTACCTTTTATTTGAGGTATTTAAGACATCTCCATTACTGCAATTATTAAGTGTTTGGGTTCAATCTGCCATCTTGTTACCTCTTTTATATTTCTTACAGCTGTTCTTTATTCCCTTTCTATTTTTTTCATGCATTCCTTTG
>NW_027876179.1:0-248 GCF_054177405.1 Leptonychotes weddellii | reverse complement strand
TCGCAACCCCCCCCCCCCCCGCCTTAGAATAATTTCTGGAGATGTGCAATTCCAGTCTACTTAACAATCAGCCATAAGTGGCAGCCCCTGGCCTCTGCCAACCATTTTGTTTCCTGACCTTGACCATTCCCCATACAACCTGGTTGCACTAGTTTTACCTTTCCCATTTTGCAGGGGAATCCATCGATGATGTTCCCATAATTTTTCCCTACACCATACCAAATTAATGTACTCATTCACTTGCTCAG
>NW_027876178.1:0-248 GCF_054177405.1 Leptonychotes weddellii | reverse complement strand
TGGAGGGGCGCCTGGGTGGCTCAGTTGTTAAACGTCTGCCTTCTGCTCAGGTCATGATTTCAGGTCCTGGAGTCAGCCCTGCATTGAGCTCCCTGCTCCGGGGGAAGCCTGCTTCGCTCCCCATTTCTGTGTTTTTGCATCTGTGCGCACACGCGCGCGCTCTCTCTCTGTCAAACAAATACAGTCTTTAAAAAAAAAAAGAGGGGCACCTGGGTGACTCAGTCCGTTAAGCGTCTGCCTTCGGCTCA
>NW_027876177.1:0-248 GCF_054177405.1 Leptonychotes weddellii | reverse complement strand
TAAAAATTAAACACTTGTATTTCATGCTACTATAGTTTCAACTTTGCCTTGGGGTTATATTATCAAAGTTCAGTTACATTCCATAGTATTTAGTTCTTAACATATTAGTATTTTTTGCCTGTGCTTATTAGCAGGTCGGTTTTTGTTTTTTGTTTCTGTTTTTACATTATTACCATTTAAAAATAGGCCAACATATTGGCCAACATTTCTGACAATATGGATGGACTTTGAGGGCATTATGCTAAGTG
>NW_027876176.1:0-248 GCF_054177405.1 Leptonychotes weddellii | reverse complement strand
CATCCATCTGTCTATTCATTGATCCATGCATTCGATATATAATTCCAACGACCAGCTGTGTATGAGACCCCAGCCTGGGGCTTGCATCTTCTACAGAATGGCAGTGTTACACGGTGGTTACAGTGCTAGCTTATGCTGGGGTTCAAATCCCAAAATTTGTACTCATGAGTTGTATGATTTTTAACTATTACCTTTCTGAGCCTCAGTTTCCTCATGAGTAAAAAAGACACATGTTAATAGTACTTAAT
>NW_027876175.1:0-1735 GCF_054177405.1 Leptonychotes weddellii | reverse complement strand
ACTCTGAAAAACAAACAGGGTTCTAGAGGGGAGGGGGGTGGGAGGATGGGTTAGCCTGGTGGTGGGTATTGAGGAGGGCACATTCTGCATGGAGCACTGGGTGTTATGCACAAACAATGAATCATGGAACACTTCATCTAAAACTAATGATGTAATGTATGGGGATTAACATAAGAATAAAAAAATTAAAAAAAAAAACTTTTGCAGAGCAAAGGAAACAACCAAGAAAACTAAAGACAGCCTACTGAATGGGAGAAGATAGTTGCAAACAACATATCTGGCAAAGGGTTAGTATCTAAAATACATGAAGAACTTACACAGTTCAACACCAAAAAACCAAATAATCCAATTTAAAAATGGGCAGAAGACAAGAACAGACATTTCTCCAAAGAAGACATCTAGATGTCCAACAGACACATGACAAGACGCTCAACATCACTGATCATCAGGGAAATGCAAATTGGAACTATAATGAGATAGCACCTCACACCTGTCAGAATGGCTAAAATGAAACACAAGAGGGGCGCCTGGCTGGCTCAGTCGGCAGAGCATATGACTCTTGATCTCAGAGTTGTGAGTTCAAGCCCCACGTTGGGCATAGAGTTTACTTTAAAAAAATAAAAGAAAACCCACAAGAAACAACAAGCGTTGGTGAGGATGTGGAGAAAAAGGAACCTTCTGGCATTGGTGGGAATGCAAACTGGTGCAGCACTGTACAAGACAGTATGGAGTTTGCTCAAAAAATTAAACATAGAACTACCCTGGGGCGCCTGGGTGGCTCAGTCAGTGAAGCATCCGACTCTTAATTTTGGTTCAGGTCACGATCTTAGGGTCCTGAGATCAAGACCCAGGTCGGTCTCTGCATGAAGCCTGCTTGAGATTCTCTCTCTCTCTCTGCCCCTATCCCCTGCTCTCTCTCTCTCTCTCTCAAAAAAAAAAAAAAAATAGAACTACCCTACAATCCAGTAATGGCACTACTGGGTATTTACCCAAAGAATACAAAAACACTAATTCAAGGGGATATATGCACCCCTATGTTTATTGTAGCATTATTTACAATAGCCAAACTATGAAAGCAGCCCAAGTGTTCATTGATAGATGAATGAATAAAGAAGATATGGTATATATATATATATATATTACACACACACACAATGGAATATTATTCAGTCATAAAAATAATGAAATCTTGCCATTTTCAACAACATGGATGGATCTAGAAAGTATAATCCTGAGTGAAATAAGCTAGTCAGGGGGCACCTGGCTGGCTTAGTTGGTAGAGCATGCGACTCTTGATCTCGGGGTTGTGAGTTCGAGCCCCATGTTGAGTGTAGAGATTACTTAAAAATAAAGTCTTTTAAAAAATACAGTTTATTTTCTTAGGTGAAACATATCTCAAGATTTATTAGCTTTATAGTCTTGGGCAAGTTGCTTTATTTCTCTGAGACATTGTCTTTCATCTTTAAAATGGGAATTGTAATAATACCTAATCTACAGGCTGATTATATAATCTAAATGTAATATGAAAATACAACAGTTAGGGCGCCTGGGTGGCTCAGTTGGTTAAGCGACTGCCTTCGGCTCAGGTCATGATCCTGGAGTCCCTGGATCGAGTCCCGCATCGGGCTCCCTGCTCGGCAGGGAGCCTGCTTCTCCCTCTGACCCTCCCCCCTCTCATGTGCTCTCTCTCTCTCTCATTCTCTCTGTCTCAAATAAATAAATAAAATCTTTAAAA
>NW_027876174.1:0-248 GCF_054177405.1 Leptonychotes weddellii | reverse complement strand
TCTCTCGCTGTGTCTCTCTCTGTCAAATAAATAAAATCTTAAAAAAATAAAAAAAAAAAAGAAGAAACTGTATCCCAAAATTTTAAAGAGAGAACAACTTATATATATACCAAAAATAAGGTTAACTACCATGAAGGGATAGAATATGACTAAAAATGAAATATAAAAAAGACTTTTACAGAAGGGATTGATAAGATGTTGGTTGAAAAAGGGAAAGAGAAAAATCCAAAAAAAAAAGAAGAAAATTT
>NW_027876173.1:0-248 GCF_054177405.1 Leptonychotes weddellii | reverse complement strand
GAGTTTCCTACGGGCGATGAGAAAGAACAGTTCTCCCGCTCCCGTAACGACGCACCTGCTGGAGGACCCGGGAGAGTAAAGCTCCAAGTTCTGCAAGAGGTTCCAACTCGAGAGCCCAGCCCTGGTGTTCAGAACACCTGCAGCTGCGGCCGACGCCCATCTGGCTCCTCGGAGGACCCGAGCACAACAAACACTTCTCTCAACTGAAAATTCTGCTTAGTCAGAAAGAATTCCCAAGGAATCCAAAG
>NW_027876172.1:0-248 GCF_054177405.1 Leptonychotes weddellii | reverse complement strand
TACCTTGTACTGACTATATTCTCTATGCTGTACTTTTTATCTCTGTCAGTTATTTATTTTGTAATTGGAAGTTTGTACCTCTTAATCCCTTTTATCTATTTCACCCATTCCCCGCCTCTCCTCTGGCAACCACCAGTTGGTTCTCTGTATTTAAGAGTCTGGTTTTCTTGTTTGTTTGTACCTTTGTTTTGGTTTTCAGATTCCACATATAAGTGAAATCATATGGTATTCATATTTGAAGTTTCCTG
>NW_027876171.1:0-248 GCF_054177405.1 Leptonychotes weddellii | reverse complement strand
TCTGAGGGAGGAGGGAGCTGGGGGCTGGACTCCTGGGTCTGAGGGAGGAGGGGCTGGGGGCCTGGACTCCTGGGTCTGAGGGAGGAGGGGGCTGGGGGCCTGGACTCCTGGGTCTGAGGAAGGAGGGCTGGGGGCCTGGACTCCTGGGTGTGAGGGAGGAGGGCCCGGGGGCTGGACTCCTGGGTCTGAGGGAGGAGGGCCCGGGGGCTGGACTCCTGGGTCTGAGGGAGGAGGGGCTGGGGGCCTGG
>NW_027876170.1:0-248 GCF_054177405.1 Leptonychotes weddellii | reverse complement strand
TTCATCTTTCTGTCCCTCTTATACATCTCTATTTAGTGTGTAAGTCATGCATTCAATGGCCACTCTTTTAGTGGCTACCCTTGCAATTTCATTATGCATATTTAAAAATCTAGCAAGTCTCCAGCTAATCAGTGTCTTAATCACCTCCCAAATGATGAAAGTTCTTTAGAACATTTTAATTAGATCAACCTCTTCTTACATATTATATGGACTTGTTGTTCAGTATTCTAGTTCTTTTTTTTAACCCA
>NW_027876169.1:0-248 GCF_054177405.1 Leptonychotes weddellii | reverse complement strand
GCAGCAACTCACCATGGGCAATGATGAAGATGGTGAACATAATGATGACCGTAAGAGGATTACTTAGGGATGTATTTTGTGTTTGTCCATGCTGAGTTTTTTCCCTACACCTTTTAAGTTGATCCAGACTTTTCTCTCTACCTCACTAAAGATATGCACTGAAAAGACACAATTCTACACACAACTTCTATTTCTGGGTCTTTCAAACGCAGGAGATCTTAGGGTAGAGCTGCAGGAGAAATAGAGGG
>NW_027876168.1:0-248 GCF_054177405.1 Leptonychotes weddellii | reverse complement strand
GGGAAAAGGAAAAAAATATATAAATGTATATGATATTTATTATAAATAGTTTTAAATATTACATATTATAATATTGTATATATACTATATAAGCATATGAAATATATTAAATGTGTATAATATATTATATTGAATTATTACATGCATCATTTTATTATATATAATCTAGTAAATATAGATATTAGGTATGATAAAAATACTATAGATTATATATATTGTATCAAATGTTACATGTTGCATATACATAT
>NW_027876167.1:0-248 GCF_054177405.1 Leptonychotes weddellii | reverse complement strand
TTTTTGATGTCTTCATACTTCTCTCCCAAATAAACTTCTTCTTTTCCTGCTTCCTGATGCAGATATAGATGAATGCTCCCTTGGTCAGTATCATTGCAGCCGCTTTGCTCGATGTTACAACGTACACGGGTCCTACAAGTGTAAATGTAAAGATGGATACGAGGGTGATGGACTGAATTGTGTGTGTGAGTAATGCTTATCTCCCGGCTCTGAATTCTAGCAGGAAATACAGGGTTACATGAAGGGCA
>NW_027876166.1:0-248 GCF_054177405.1 Leptonychotes weddellii | reverse complement strand
CCAAACCCATTTAACCTTTTATCCTGACAAGAAACACACACACACACACACACACACACACACATATGCATGTGAAACTTCACTGAAGGAAATACAAGAGCTGAGTAAAATAAAATGAGAGAATGCCATAATCCTCTTTAAAAGGACTCGGTACTGTAACAGTTTTAATTTACGTCCAGATTTATTAATTCACTGCAACCCTGTTCAAAACCCTAAACACTTGCTATGAAAACCAAGAAGTTGATTTT
>NW_027876165.1:0-248 GCF_054177405.1 Leptonychotes weddellii | reverse complement strand
TGCTGGCGGAGGGGCTGACACATCTCCCGCCTGAATCTAGACACTCACCGCAGGTTGCTAACTGCTGCTTCATCCAAATCAGGCCTCTCATTAAAATACTCATTTGTGGGGGAAGGTTAGTTTTGGTTCATATTCATTTTGATTTTCTTTATTGTTATTTTTGGGGTGGAATTTCTTCCTGAGCTGAAGGATGATGACAGTGTGGGGGAATATTTGCTAAGTTGTTTTGTTTTCCACTCATATTCATA
>NW_027876164.1:0-1735 GCF_054177405.1 Leptonychotes weddellii | reverse complement strand
ATGACCCCTGGAAAAAGGGGGCTTGCTTAGGCCCCAGCCTTGAATCCAAGGGTGTGAGCTTCTGGGTCCAGGTCTACATCTCCCTGGCCCCAAAACATTGGAAGTCTTGTCCAACCGCCTCACATGGCTGGTCCCCCTTTGAGGGGACTACCTGCCCCTCACTGTGGGGACAGCAGCTCCCCCATTGTCAGCAAGTGTGGTGAGCCCCTCTGAGACTGATTTTTTTTTTTAAGATTTTATTTATTTGACAGAGAAAGAGACAGCTAGAGAGGGGAACACAAGGAGGGGGAGGGGGAGAGGGAGAAGCAGGCTCCCCGCTGAGCAGGGAGCCTGACATGGGACTTAATCCCAGGCCCCTGGGATCACGACCTGAGCCGAAGGCAGACGCTTAATGACTGAGCCACCCAGGCGCCCTGAGACTGACTTTTTTACACAGGCACTAAGACTACTTCCCTGTGCCTGCCCCCATACCTCGCAGGTTAGTAAATCGCTCACACAGGGAAGGCGGGTACTACATTTAAATATGGGACGAGCACACACACCCAGCAGACATGAGTCAGGTCACCAGGGGGCAAGTAGAGGCCCAGCCAATGGGGGAACAAGCCAGACATGATGCAAGGGGAGAGAAGAGTGCTCCTGGCAGAGGGCACAGAGAATGTAAAGGATTGGAGTCAGGCCCAAGGCACATGTGGGACAACCACACAGCTTGGTGGCCCACAGAGGGGGGCTGCGGTGGGAGAGGTGAGGCTGGAGAGTACAGACAGGTGGGGAGCGGATCGCAGAGAGGCTCAAAGGTTATGTTCTGAAATGATCAATCTGGTTACCGGAGGAGAATGGTCTCTATACAGCAGAGGACAGGGAGACCCTAACCCTAACCCCTAACCCTTAACCCTAACCCCTAACCCTAACCCCAACCCTAACCCTAATCAAACATCATGCTCAATTTTGAGGACTAACAGCTCTACTCTGAAATCACAAACAAGTCCATCATGTTGCCTTTCACTCATTGTTCAGTATTGTACTGAAAGTTCTACCCAGAACAATAAGGCAAGATACAAGGCATCCACATGTGAAAGGAAACAGTAGAACTAGGTCTATTCAGAGACCAGAGATGACATCATCTTATATAGAGAGCTTCCTAAAGATTCAACAACAACAACAACAACAAAATGATTGCATCCGGTTACCTATTTCAGCAAAGTTACAGGACAATATATCAATACACAAAAATCTCTC
This sequence comes from Leptonychotes weddellii, assembly GCF_054177405.1. Classification (NCBI taxonomy): domain Eukaryota; kingdom Metazoa; phylum Chordata; class Mammalia; order Carnivora; family Phocidae; genus Leptonychotes; species Leptonychotes weddellii. Next base: position 499 of record NW_027876164.1, on the reverse strand, counting down.
TTATTCGTATATACTAGCAAGGAATCATCCAAAAAGGACGTTAAGAAAACAATTCCATTTTAGGGAACATCAACATTGACCAAATACTTAGGAATAGATTTAATAAAGATGTGAGTCTTGTACACTGAAAGTTACAAAACATTGCTGAAAGAAAGTAAGGGAAACCTAAATAACTCTGAGGACACCCCATGGTGATGAAAAGACATACTATTGATAAGATGGCAATAGTACACAATGCAATGTGGAAATTCAATGTGTTCCCAAGAAAATTCACAAAGGCCTTTGGGAACAAATGCACAAGCTAATCCTAACAGTCATATGGAATTTCAAGGGACCACAAGATAGCCAGAACAATCTTGAAAAAGAAAATCAAAGGTGATAGGTCATACTTCCAAAGTTCAAATCTTAATACAAAGCAACAGTAAATAAAACGTTGTGATATTGTCGTAAAGGTATGCATACACCCTGAAACAAATAATACACTATATGTTAATTAAAT
>NW_027876163.1:0-248 GCF_054177405.1 Leptonychotes weddellii | reverse complement strand
GTGTGGGTGTCAACAAGTACATGGTGAGCAGAACAGAGAGGGGAAGTCGCTCCGTGCCATTTGAGGGGCTGGAGGAAGGTTTTCTGGGTCAGCGCTAGGATTGTAGGCCCACTAGGAGTTGGCTGGATGGACCCAGGCTGGCTCCTGCCTGTTTGTGATGAACAGAAGGGAGGAGAGTGCGGAGCAGAGAGGTCCACGGGAGGCAGGGCCTGCGTCCCTGCTGCGGGCCTGGCTGTGGAGCCGCGGTC
>NW_027876162.1:0-248 GCF_054177405.1 Leptonychotes weddellii | reverse complement strand
AGAAAAAGGGAAAATAAAAAATCTTAGGAGTATTTTTGACATTTTACCTTCTAAGACAACTTTAAAAGGTGAATTATAATTGGACATTTTATAATACTTTTTTGTATTCTGGGATAGGTATTTATAACATTTAAGTCCATTGCTAGAATTTCACAAATCAGCCTCTCTCTCATACACAAACATGTGCATGTCCATTCAAACACTCCACACATGGACATGCACACATTTCCAGATCTCCCTGGGAACTT
>NW_027876161.1:0-248 GCF_054177405.1 Leptonychotes weddellii | reverse complement strand
CTTAATCTAGTGCATGACTTTGTCCTAGTCTCCCACCTGATCACATTCTTTTTTTTTTTTTACTTTTTTTCATTCATTTTTCAACAAACTTATCAATTCCTTTTTTAAAATCTTTTTTAATTTTCATCTTTACAGTCATATTCCATCCCTTCATTGTATTTACCCTTATTTTTGTATATATGTTTTTCTTTCTTTAAAATTTTGGGAGGCAATTTGTTCTAACAGACCAAAATACACCCAAAATCTAG
>NW_027876160.1:0-248 GCF_054177405.1 Leptonychotes weddellii | reverse complement strand
TACATCATTAGTTTTTGATGTAGTGTTCATGATTCATTGTTTGCATATAACACCCAGTGCTCCATTCAGTACGTGCCCTCTTTAATACCCATCACCAGGCAAACCCATCCCCCTACCCCCCCTACCCTCTAGAACTCTCAGTTTCTTTCTCAGAGTCCATAGTCTCTCATGGTTCGTCTACCCCTCTGATTCCCCCACTTCATTTTTCCTTTCCTGCTTTTTTTTTTTTTTTACATATAATGTATTAT
>NW_027876159.1:0-248 GCF_054177405.1 Leptonychotes weddellii | reverse complement strand
TACAAAGATTTTTATTTTTACCTGGGGTAGACACTATTTATTATTACCCTGGTTTGTCTCCTAGACTTTCCTAAGGAGCCATGGACACAAACAATGGAAGTTCCACTATGGATTTCATCCTGCTGGGGTTTTCTGATCAGCCCCAATTAGAACTCATCATCTCTGGGGTTGTCTTCATCTTCTATATTGTGACTCTGGTAGGAAACACAACCATCATTCTTGTATCTTACCTAGACACCCAGCTCCAT
>NW_027876158.1:0-248 GCF_054177405.1 Leptonychotes weddellii | reverse complement strand
CTCTTTCTCTCTCTCACTCTCTCTCGCAAATAAATAAATAAAATCTTTAAAAAAAAAAAAAAGAAAGTGATATACCATGTGTGTTGGCTCTGGCTCTCCATCCACTGTCATTTACTTCTGCCTGAAAGCTGACACAATCATTCAGAGTGTATCCTCAAGGCACTTTTCAAATGCAACTTTGTTCCATCAAAAAAAAAAAATTGGAATGTGTTCACTGAGTTTCTTCACTAATCCAGTCACTTTGTTGG
>NW_027876157.1:0-248 GCF_054177405.1 Leptonychotes weddellii | reverse complement strand
TTCCTGCCAGCATTCTAAAGAAGCATTTCTCAGGGCGCCTGGGTGGTGCAGTCGGTCAAGTGTCTGACTCTTGGTTTTGGCTCAGGTTGTGATCTCACAGTCGTGAGATAGAGCCCTGCAGGGAGCCTGCTTGAGACTCTCTTCCTCTCCCTCCCCACCTGTTCTCTCTCTCTAAATAAATAAAATCTTAAAAAAAAAAGCGTTTTTCAGCATTGGTCTGTGCCACATGCATTTACCTTAGGACCCCC
>NW_027876156.1:0-248 GCF_054177405.1 Leptonychotes weddellii | reverse complement strand
TCAGTGAGCTCCCCAGCAATCAGTGAGCCACCACCCTGGCAGTGAGGTCCCCAGCAGGTGTGTCTGGAGCAGCCCACGCCCCAGGCTGGCCAGCTCACGTGAACCAGGAGGCTGTGCTGGGCACCGTCTGGTAGGGGGACTCCTGTTGCAGCCGCCAGCAGGCTTTGCAGAACATCAGGGCCCTGCGGAAGGATCGAGGCCGCAGGGTCTCCCGCGAGCGGAAGTAGCCGAGGTAGAGGGCGTGGCCC
>NW_027876155.1:0-248 GCF_054177405.1 Leptonychotes weddellii | reverse complement strand
GGGAATCTGCTTCTCCTTCATCCCTCTGCTCTTCCCCACCTCCCCATCCTGTGCTCTCTCTCTTGCTCCCTCTTTCTTTCTCAAATAAATAAATCTTTAAAAAAATAAAGAAAAACATTGATAATAATACAATAATAGTAGGGGACTTTAACATCCCAGGCACACCAATGGACAGAACATGTAAACAGAAGATCAATACAGAAACAAGGACTTTGAATAACACACTGGATCAGATGGACTTAACAGAT
>NW_027876154.1:0-248 GCF_054177405.1 Leptonychotes weddellii | reverse complement strand
ACTGCCTTCGGCTCAGGTCATGATCCTGGAGTCCCGGGATCGAGTCCCGCATCGGGCTCCCTGCTCGGCGGGGAGTCTGCTTCTCCCTCTGACCCTCCCCCCTCTCATGCTCTCTCTCTCTGTCTCATTCCCTCTCAAATAAATAAAGAAAAATCTTTAAAAAAAAATTAAATTAAATTTAGAATTAAGAAACCCCACATTTTTGTGGTTGCATAGTATTAAGAATTGCCTGACTTTTTGGATAGCTT
>NW_027876153.1:0-1736 GCF_054177405.1 Leptonychotes weddellii | reverse complement strand
GGGGGGAGGGGATGAGGAGGGAACCCTCTGGCGCCGGCTCTGCTGGGGGCTCAGCTTTGTTCCCCGCGTCCCTCCCTCCCAGGGCAGCTTCTCCCACAGGAAATGGGGTCTCGACGGACCGGCCTTAAGCCACATCCTCCCCCGCGTGGGGTTTGTGCAGCAGGGGTTCTGCGTGGCAGCACCCCAAACTGCAGCCCCGGACGTAGACCTTCCGCAGAGCAGAGCCTCAGATTCTGTTCCGTCCTGTTTGGCCACGTTGCTCGTCCCAGGCACTGGCCGTGCTGCCGCTCTGGGAGAGTCCAAGCCAGAGCCCCAGTCCCGGGGGGGGGCCCACCTTCAAGGATGGGCTGCCCCTGGGGGGCAGGGGGGACGGGCCCGAGAGAAGGTTGCAGCTGCTGCCAGAGCAGGGGCCACTTGCGGCCAGCAGAGGGTGGTGCTGCCTCACGTTCCACCCCGCGGAGGCCCTTTGCAGCTCCCTGGGGGCCTGGGAAGCTGGGTCGGACGTCCTGTCCCTCGCAGGTGACCAGGAGCCGCCGGGCCAGCCCGCAAGGCCAGGAAGGCAGCAGGAACCACCGGCTGGCGCACAGGGCTGTCTGCGGGTAACGCTCCCCGGGGCTCCTAGGAATGCGGGCCCGAACCGGAGGGTGGGATCCAGGTCCAGGCTAGACTGACATAGGTGTTCCCCCCTCCCGTCGGCTCCCTGCAGAGGGAAGGCTCTGTGAATGGGGAGGCAGAGGCGCAGAGCCATGACTCCAACAGTGAAGCAGGGTCCAGCGCAGGAGAGGCGGGACCACTGAGGAGCCTGTGCGGGTCTAGCCACTGGGCCTGGGGCCGTAGTGCCCGTGGGAGAGGGGGAGGTGGAGGAGAGAGGAAGCCAGAGGATACTCATGGTTTGTGTCTCTCCCTCTCTGCTGTCTGCGGGCCTAGTGTCTGGTGCTACAGAGGGAAATAGACGACCTTAAAGAGCAGCTTGGTATGAGGAACCTCGGTCCGGGGCCGGGTTGGGGCGGAGGCAGGCTGGGGGGCTGGGGGGGTCCTTGGTGCGGAACCCAGGATGGGCTGCAGGTGCAGGCGGCCTCCCAGGGACCAGCATTCCTGTGGGGACAGGACCTGGCAGGCCTGGCCCGGAGCCTGCTGTGCGTGTGCAGCTGGGTGTGTGCACGAACGGGGAAGCCCTGCCTCGACTGCGTGCGCGCTCTGCCGGCGCCAGCAGGTCCCAGAGGTCTTCCTCTTTTAGGACGTTTGCAGATGCCTCCTTCATTTTCCCGTGAAGTGCTCCTTGATACGGCTTGCAAGGCGTGCGTGCGTGCGAGCGTGTGTGCGTGCGCGCGTGTGTATGTGTGCGTGTGTGCGCATGCATGTGCGTGTGTGCATGTGTGTGTGGACGTGTGCATGTGTGCGTGTGTGTGTGTCTGTTCCATAGGCTGAACGAGTCCGATGTGCCCCAAAGCTGGAGAAGTGCTGGCCGCAGTTTGTTCCCTTAGAGGACGTGTCCATAGGGAATTGAGGTGGTGGGTGAGGGAGTCAGGCCCGGGGCTGGAGGGGGTCTCGGGGCCCGGGCTTCTCTCTCCCCGTGTCTGGAGGGCGTGCTGACGCCTGTCTCTGTTTCAGCGGCCATGCAGTCCCTGACTGACAAGGGCCAGAGCCTCTGAAGGGAGCGTGACACACCCCGCTGCCCTTTGCATGGCCGTGGCTGGCGGCAGGGCCGGGGGCTGGCCCTGGCTCGGGCTCTTCCC
>NW_027876152.1:0-248 GCF_054177405.1 Leptonychotes weddellii | reverse complement strand
ATGTTAATAAAAAAATTAAAAACAAAAAACCCCGATTAGGTTAATTAAAACAGTTTGTAAGTCAATAGATGTCAAAATGGAAAGTTTGAAGATTACTATTTACAGCTAGTGCTTAAAAACTTTAAAATGTTTAGATTGTTTTTGCCTCTTGCAATATATTTTAACTTATTTTAAGCTCCCTCAGATTTTATATTTGGATATAAATGACAAGTCTATTCACACGGAAGTTCTTTGGGCACGTGGGCCAT
>NW_027876151.1:0-248 GCF_054177405.1 Leptonychotes weddellii | reverse complement strand
GTTAATGATGCAATAACAAAAGAGACTAAAATTGTCCTTATTTATAACATTTCTGAAGAATAAATTTAAAGTGACTCATTACCATTGTTGCTTCAAAAATATTTCATGAAGTTATGATATCCCTTTTATGCAGAAAGGAAATATTCTGCTTAAAATATGTAATATTCTTTTAGGCAGAAAAGAAGATGATTCCTCTAATGCCAGCCTTGATACTTTTCATCTGAATTTGAATCATGCAGGTTAACATT
>NW_027876150.1:0-248 GCF_054177405.1 Leptonychotes weddellii | reverse complement strand
CCCCTGGTGTCTCCAGAGTGAGTTTTACCAGTGTGACCCTGTGTCAGGAAGCAGTTGTAAAAAGGACCCAGGTTTCCTTCTGGGTTATTTTCATATTTCCTTTGACTTCAGCACTCCTGGGACCCCTAGAAATATACTCTAGAGGATATCTTTTGATTTCTCTCTCAAGTTGTCAAATAAACTTTAATTAAAGAGGACTATAAACACATAACTACTGACATTGATATTTGGGGCCTCCAAGGTCACTG
>NW_027876149.1:0-248 GCF_054177405.1 Leptonychotes weddellii | reverse complement strand
GAGAAGCCCACCTACTGACAAAGCTTTGTTCCTGACAATGTCCTTGAACTACTCACCAAAACTGGAACTCATCTCCTCCAGACATCTTGCTCCGTGAGACAATCAATGTCTTCACTGCTTGAGCCCCTGTCACGTGTCACTGCTTGCAGGAAACACGATACCTGCTCTACCAGATAATCACAGTAAAACCTCACCCTAGGAGAGGAGAGGGGAAACCGTATGCTGTGATCGCTAGTCCTACCATACAG
>NW_027876148.1:0-248 GCF_054177405.1 Leptonychotes weddellii | reverse complement strand
TAGAAATATATAAATCCAGGGACGCCTGGGTGGCTCAGTCAGTTAAGCGTCTGCCTTCGGCTCAGGTCATGATCCCGGGGTCCTGGGATCGAGTCCCGCATCGGGCTCCCTGCTCTGTGGGGAGTCTGCTTCTCCCTCTGCCTCTGTCTCTCTCTGTGTCTCTCATGAATAAATAAATAAAATCTTTAAATAAAAAAAATAGAAATATATAAATCCTAGTAGAATTAAGCAGTGCATTATCAAGCATT
>NW_027876147.1:0-248 GCF_054177405.1 Leptonychotes weddellii | reverse complement strand
GGCGCCTGGGTGGCTCAGTCGTTAAGCGTCTGCCTTCGGCTCAGGTCGTGATCCCAGGGTCCTGGGATCGAGCCCTGCATCGGGCTCCCTGCTTGGTGGGAAGCCTGCTTCTCCCTCTCCTGCTCCCCCTGCTTGTGTTCCCTCTCTCGCTGTGTCTCTCTCTGTCAAATAAATAAATAAAATCTTTAAAAAAAAAAAATTTAAAAAAAATAAAAAGAAAGAAAACTGTAGTGAAAATGAGATTTATT
>NW_027876146.1:0-248 GCF_054177405.1 Leptonychotes weddellii | reverse complement strand
AGGAATTTGAAGACACATTAATTAAAGCACTTTGTACACTACCTCGAGTGCTCAATAAACATAGTTATTATAATAATATGTATTATACATATACAGTGTATCATATATTATTACTATTAATCTGTAAGGCTCCAGTGGTCAGAATTAGGCTCAATGGGTGGGAGTTCCAGGGACAGATTTCAGATTAATATCAGGAAGAATTTTTCATTACCAGAACTGTCCGACAGCATGTCTTTTTTTTTTTTTTT
>NW_027876145.1:0-248 GCF_054177405.1 Leptonychotes weddellii | reverse complement strand
GTGTGGGTGTCAACAAGTACATGGTGAGCAGAACAGAGAGGGGAAGTCGCTCCGTGCCATTTGAGGGGCTGGAGGAAGGTTTTCTGGGTCAGCGCTAGGATTGTAGGCCCACTAGGAGTTGGCTGGATGGACCCAGGCTGGCTCCTGCGTGTTTGTGATGAACAGAAGGGAGGAGAGTGCGGAGCAGAGAGGTCCACGGGAGGCAGGGCCTGCGTCCCTGCTGCGGGCCTGGCTGTGGAGCCGCGGTC
>NW_027876144.1:0-248 GCF_054177405.1 Leptonychotes weddellii | reverse complement strand
TTTTTTTTTTAATCAGATATGCACATTATTCATTTGTTTGTACTACTTATTACATGGCATTAGTCATTCCAAGTTGTTTTGATTGTTATAGGTTCAGGCTATGATTTAATGTTTATTTCATTTCTTCTGGATTACCCTATAGATTAAGAAGATTCAGGGCCCCTGGGTGGCTCAGTCGTTAAGCGTCTGCCTTCGGCTCAGGTCCTGATCCCAGGATGCTGGGATCGAGTCCCGCATCGGGCTCCCTG
>NW_027876143.1:0-248 GCF_054177405.1 Leptonychotes weddellii | reverse complement strand
CTGAACCAACCGGTTTTTTGTTACGGAAAAGTGATCATCAAGTGGATACCATAAATGTGATTAAGACTTGAAGGGAGGGCGCCTGGGTGGCTCAGTTGGCTAAGCGACTGCCTTCAGCTCAGGTCATGATCCCACGGTCCTGGGATCAAGTCCCGCATCGGGCTCCCTGCTCTGCGGGGAGCCTGCTTCTCCCTCTCCCCCTCCCCCTGCTTGTGTTCCCTCTCTCGCGGTGTCTCTCTCTGTCAAAT
>NW_027876142.1:0-1736 GCF_054177405.1 Leptonychotes weddellii | reverse complement strand
GAGCCGCCTGCACGCCGAGGAAGCGCCTGGCGCAGCGCTCCGGACACATTGTGGAAGAGGGCAATGTACAAGGTTGCGAGCGCCAGGCCCGACGGGTGGGATGCTTGCATTGTTTTTCAAGGTTTTATTTAAGCTCCAGTTAGTTACCATACAGTGTACTCTTAGTGTGGGGTGTAGAATTCAGCGATCGCACACGGCCATGCGACACCCGGTGCTCATCACACAGTGCCCTCCTTCCTCCCTGTCACACACTGAACCCGTCCCCATGCCCACCTCCCCTCCAGTAACCCTCTGGTCTCTGGAGTCTGGAGTCTGTTTCCCGGTTTGCCCTTCTTTTGTCCCCCCATGTTCCTCTGTTTGTTTCTTAAATTCCACATATGAGTGAAATCGTTTGCTGTTTGCCTTCCTCTGGCTGACTTGCCGCGCTTAGCATTCTGCTCTCTAGCTGCACCCACGTCATTGCGCGTGGCAAGATGTCATTGTCTCTAAAAAAAAAAAAAAGATGTCATTGTCTCTGGCGGCCAAGTAATATTCCATTGTATATATACACCGCGTCTTCTTTTGCCACTTATCAGTCGGTGGACTTTTGGACTCTTCCCATAGTTCGGCTTTTGTAGATGCTGCTGCTATAAACATCGGGGTGCATGTACCCCTTCAAATCAGTAGTTTTGTATTCTTTGGGTAAATGCCTCGTACTGCAAATGCTGCTTCATAACGTAGTTCTATTTCTAACTTTCTGAGAAACCTCCATCCTGTTTCGGAACGCTTGCATTTTTGTCATTAATGGAACGTGTTTCTTGATGCTCCTCAGGAAGTGATGAGTGATAAAGCAGAGGAGCCCGCTGCTGGGCCCGAAGGCCAAGTGAAACGTCCTGGAAAATCCATCATTCTGCTTCCGTTTAAGAAAAGGCTGAGCATGCTGCTGCCACCAGTGAGAGAGGAAGGAGATGGAGCATCCCATCCCGGGGGCTCAGCCATGTCCAGGGAAGATGGTGAGGATGCCTGTCCTTCCCTCCCTGACCTGACCCGACCCAGGGCAGCCAGGCCTCTGGCTCCTCCATGCCTCGGGATCAGTTCCTATCAAGGTCACCGGCTTTGGGTGAGGCTGCCATTAATTTCTCAGCCACACTGGACCAGGTGTTCACTCTGTCCTTCCTGGAAACATTCCTGGCTTCCCAAGCTCCGCACTCTACTCGTTTCCTTCTCCTCATTGAATTTGCCTCCGTTCTCCTTTCTGATCTTCCTTCTCTCCTCTTAACACTGTCATCGTTCCTGAGTCCCAGTGTTACACTGTCCTTCATCCCACACTGCCTCAGCACTCAGCAAGCTGCCCCACTAGCTTCTGAGCTCGCATCCTGCTTTCCCACTTGACCCTGTGTAGCCCATTTGTTGCCGTGCACCCAGAGTGACCATGTCCACACAGATATCCTGCCTATCCTGAAACCCATCGTCAACTCCCCTGAGCACTCAGAACAGAGTCTGAGCTCCCGACGCTGGTCCCCACGCCCTGCACGGCCTGACCCTGTCATCCTTTCCTACATGCGTCCTCTCCGTGTCCTGCTTGCTCTCTCTGCCTCTGTCCTTTGCTCCTCGGCCCCGGCTCGTCCCCTCCTAGGGACCCTGCACGGCCCTCCCGGCAGCTGGACCTCCTCCTCTGCGTGTGCACAGGCCGCCTCCGTCTCCTGTTCCTGGCTCTGCCCAGGGCTCACCTCCTCAGGGGGCCCCGCCCGACCACG
>NW_027876141.1:0-248 GCF_054177405.1 Leptonychotes weddellii | reverse complement strand
CAGACGCTTAACGACTGAGCCACCCAGGTGCCCCTAAATAAAATCTTTAAAAAAAAAAAAAGAAATTCTAAATTATGACATCAAAAACTAATGATGTATTGTATGGTGACTAACATAACATAATAAAATTTTAAAAAAAAGAAATTCTAAATTATGGTTATAATTTCATTATTAAAATTTTTTACTTGTCAATTTTTATGAATGTGACAGTAATGTGCTGAAACAATTTCTCAGACCATAACTGAATT
>NW_027876140.1:0-248 GCF_054177405.1 Leptonychotes weddellii | reverse complement strand
TGCAGCAAACATGTGTTATTTAGTTGAGGAAGTTGAATTTGTGACTCATCTACCCACTAGGTAAGCAGGGTGAGGTCGGTGAGTGGTAGGATGTAAGAGCAGGTGGTGTATTTTCAGAAAGGGATTCACATATATTCGAGAAACACTTCGCTCTCCTCCTCCGTTGCTTCCTACCCCAGATGCAGAGTTTGTTCCAGCAGGAGCAGCGAGTGCGCAGGAGCAGCGAGTGCTTGTTTGCCTGAAATTTC
>NW_027876139.1:0-248 GCF_054177405.1 Leptonychotes weddellii | reverse complement strand
TCCAAATCTTTCAAATTAACCTGCCTGCAACTTATAGAGCTAATCAAACTCATATAGTATAGAATCCCACATTTACTCTTTCTCTGCTTGAAGTTCTATTTTTTAAGTCAGGTTTATTGATGCATCTTACAGATAGTGAGATCTTCCCCTTGTGTATACGGTCATGTAATGCCACAATAGTCAGCAGGCAAGTCCCGTATGAAGTTCCCATAAACCCCATTTATTCAATTTCCTCCCCTCATCAAAGT
>NW_027876138.1:0-248 GCF_054177405.1 Leptonychotes weddellii | reverse complement strand
TGTGACTCTGTGGGCTCCCATCTGGGGAAGAAACTTGTATGAAGGGCTAGTGTCAGTTTCAGGTCATTGAAGACAGAATGAAAGTTGAGACAGCAACACCATGGAGTAGCTTAGCTAAACAATTGACAACCTCATAAAACCATCTTTTAAAATGTACTTGAGGGGCGCCTGGGTGGCTCAGTTGGTTAAGCGACTGCCTCCGGCTCAGGTCATGATCCTGGAGTCCCGGGATCGAGTCCCACATCGGG
>NW_027876137.1:0-248 GCF_054177405.1 Leptonychotes weddellii | reverse complement strand
GGGGCCTTCATAAACTTCCAAAGACAGATCACCCAAGTCAGAAAGCTGAGTGTCACCCAGAGCCCCTCTTCTTCCTGTACCTGCCCCTCCACTTCTACCCTTTCTATTCCTCCCATCAATGAGGAAATCACATGACCGAATGCCAGACTGGGCTGACAAGAATGAGGGCCTGTGTGGGGACAGAGATCAGGGCCATCCCAAAGGGTCAAGGGCACTTTTCACTACTCAAGCCCATTAACCTCTAAAGT
>NW_027876136.1:0-248 GCF_054177405.1 Leptonychotes weddellii | reverse complement strand
TCTACAGACCTCACTATCTGGTAGGTAATCTCAGCTTTTCAAATTAAAAATAAAAAGGATTGCATGAACTCTATTTGAGGTATGTACAGGCTAAAATCACGGCACAATTGTGGGAGGAGAAAGGTGAAACTTCATAGAAAAAGTCCCAGATGAGGAGACTTGGTCTCTCTCCACCAGCAGAGATCTGGGATGAGGTTGCAGGTAGGGAGGAGAGGCAGTCCCACAGGGAGAGGAAGTGGTGCTGCCTA
>NW_027876135.1:0-248 GCF_054177405.1 Leptonychotes weddellii | reverse complement strand
TAATTTCCTAGGAAACCAGTTTATGAAAATTAACTCCATTAAAGATAGAAAAAAAGACCAATTTCCTTAGAACAAATAAAAAAAGATAAAATGCACCAGAACTAGATTATTTTATAAGAAAATCTACCCAGTTTTTTTCAAAAACAGTCCCTAATGCTACATATATTGTTCCAAAGCATGTGAAATGAAAAACATAAAAATTCCAAATTCTTTTAGCAAAAAATATAATGTGGATATTGAACTCAGAT
>NW_027876134.1:0-248 GCF_054177405.1 Leptonychotes weddellii | reverse complement strand
GCGCCTGGGTGGCTCAGTCGTTAAGCGTCTGCCTTCGGCTCAGGTCGTGGATCCCAGGGTCCTGGGATCGAGCCCTGCATCGGGCTCCCTGCTTGGTGGGAAGCCTGCTTCTCCCTCTCCTGCTCCCCCTGCTTGTGTTCCCTCTCTCGCTGTGTCTCTCTCTGTCAAATAAATAAATAAAATCTTTAAAAAAAAAAAAATTTAAAAAAAATAAAAAGAAAGAAAACTGTAGTGAAAATGAGATTTAT
>NW_027876133.1:0-248 GCF_054177405.1 Leptonychotes weddellii | reverse complement strand
TCTCTAGCTTACTTTATTGTAAGAATACAGTAGGTAATACATATAATACATAAAATATATGTTAACTGACTGTTTATGTTATTGGTAAGAGTTCCAGTCAACAGTAGGCTCTGAGTGGTTACATTTATGGAGAGTCAAGTGCCCCAACCCTCGTGTTATTCAAGGATCAACTGCCATTAATTATATTGTCATTTCAGGGCACTGATTATTTATTTACTACTAATTAGGGAAAGCATTAGGGGCGCCTG
>NW_027876132.1:0-248 GCF_054177405.1 Leptonychotes weddellii | reverse complement strand
GGGGACAAGAGCGTGGGCTGCGGCCTCGGACCAGAGGGAAAGGGATCAACTTGTATTAAGCGCTGACTGTATGCCAGGCGCTTTACATACATTTTCTCACTTAATCCCCATGGCAGCCCCGCGGACAGACATCGCTATCTCCATCTTACAGATGTACGGGCTGTGTGCTCCTCAAGAGTTTTGTGTTCAGCTTCAGGCTCCTTGATGGCCAGGAGTTTTTCAGTGGCTTCACTAAAGACTGCGCTCCC
>NW_027876131.1:0-1736 GCF_054177405.1 Leptonychotes weddellii | reverse complement strand
TAGGTCACAAATCAGGTCTCAACCAGTACCAAAAGATTGGGATCATTCCCTGCATATTTTCAGACCACAGTGCTTTGAAACTAGAACTCAATCACAAGAGGAAAGTCGGAAGGAACTCAAATACGTGGAGGCTAAAGAGCATCCTACTAAAGAATCAATGGGTCAACCAGGAAGTTAAAGAAAGTAAAGTTTGTAAGTTTTCATGTTCTGCAGACTGATTTATAATCCACATATTGAAAATAAATATATCTAAAACTATGAGTACTTTATTTATATTAATAGATTTAAGTTATTCTGATTTTATTTTAATTACACAGGATCTGAAATTGATATATTAAATGACACCAGTTTTGAATAAAGATGTGTTCATGATTTTGAAGGTAGGGAAAATTTTCTTACAGTTTTTCATGTAAACATAAATAAAATTATTAGACTTGCTAAACACACTATAATATACACTGTTCCAATGTATATCTAGGGAGTTGGGAAGCAGGAGAAAAACTAGGTCTGATTTGATAAAATTCTTGCTCATGGGGGTGATGGACCTGTCTTTTACCCAAATGACTGTAACCATTATAATACAATTAGTTGCCTCCAGGAACTGTCCCTTTGGTTTGGGAGAATGTGTGTAAGTACTAGGAAGATATTATTATACTTTGTAATAGCCAGAATCTCTAGAACCTTAAATATTCCCTGGAGAAAACTGTTATTGTATTCTTTCTGATAAATTTTTATTAATTCATGAGTTTTCATCCTTGTGTACCTTCTTCACACTGTTTATCCTACCTAAAATGCCTATTCTGCTTCCTAATCTATCTCCAATGCTTAGCTTTGGATCCATCTTTTTTTTTTAAATATCCATTCTTATTAATCTCTCTCAACCCCTAAGCCCCATAGTAAGAATGAGTATCATTTACCATTAAGTTTATGGCACATTGTACATTGCTATATTCATGCACAAATTCTGTCTCCTCAATATATTGGTAAACTACAATAGGCAGAGACATTGACTTACACTTCTTTGACTCCTCACCTTATAACAATGCATTCTCCATGGACCTATAAAACTTGTTTATGTTAGTGGGAATGTAAACAGCTTTTATAGGTCCATGGAGTTGCAAACTGGTGCAGCCACTCTGGAAAACTGTATGGAGGTGCCTCAAAAAGTTAAGAATAGAACTACCCTATGACCCAACAATTGCACTACTTGGTATTTATCCAAAGGATACAAACATAGTGACTTGAAGGGGCACATGCACCCCAATGTTTATAGCAGCAATGTCCACAATAGCCAAACTATGGAAAGAGCCCAGATGTCCATCAACAGATGAATGGATAAAGAAGATGTGAAAAAAAAAAAAATATATATATATATATATATATGAATATTACTCAGCCATTGAAAAGAATGAAATTTTGCCATTTGTAATTATGTGGATAGAACTACAGGGTATGCAAGTGGGATTTATCCCTGGGCTGCAAGGTTGGTTCAACATTCGCAAATCAATCAATGTGATACAATACATTAACAAAAGAAAGAACAAGAACCATAGGATCCTCTCAATAGATGCAGAAAAAGCATTTGACAAAGTACAGCATCCTTTCTTGATCAAAACTCTTCAGAGTATAGGCATAGAGGGTACATACCTCAATATCATAAAAGCCATCTATGAAAAACCCACAGCGAATATCATTCTCAATGGGGAAAAACTGAGAGCTTTCCCCCTAAGGTCAGG
>NW_027876130.1:0-248 GCF_054177405.1 Leptonychotes weddellii | reverse complement strand
ATTAAAACATTAACAGCAGGTGCCTGGGTGGCTCAGTCGGTTAAGCATCTACCTTCAGCTCAGTTCATGATCCCAGGGTCCTGGGATCGAGCCCCCGCATTAGGCTCCCTGCTCAGCAGGGAGTCTGCTTCTCCCTCTGCCTCTGCCTACTTGTGCTCTCTCTCTGTCAAATAAATAAACAGAATCTTAAAAAAAAAAATAATAATTAACAGTAATGTCTAAAAAAATAATCACAGTTAATTTTCCTT
>NW_027876129.1:0-248 GCF_054177405.1 Leptonychotes weddellii | reverse complement strand
TGATCCTTTTAATGTATTGTTGGATCCTATTAGCTAGGATTTTGTGGAAGATTTTGGAATCCATATTCATCAGGGATATCAGTCTGAAATTCTCCTTTTTGAAGGGGTCTTTGCCTGGTTTGGGGATTAAGGTAATATTAGCCTCATAGAATGAGTCTGGAAGCTTTCCTTCTGTTTCTATTTTTTGAAACAGCTTCAGAAGAATAGGTATTATTTCTTCTTTGAATGTTTGGTAGAATTCGCCAGGG
>NW_027876128.1:0-248 GCF_054177405.1 Leptonychotes weddellii | reverse complement strand
TTCTTCTACTTCCTCCCTTGCTCACCCTGTTCCAGACACACCGAGCTCGCTGTTCCTCAAACACACCAGGCATGGTCCTGCCTCAGGGCCTTTGCTCAGGCTATTTCCTTTGCCAGGATCGTTCTTTCTACGAATGTCCACGTGACTCCCTTCCTCACCTCCTTCAGGTCCCTGCCCAAACCCAAACGGGTCTTCTAGCCTCCCTGAAACAGCCCTCCCCCATCCTCTTGGATGCCCTTCTCCGCTTT
>NW_027876127.1:0-248 GCF_054177405.1 Leptonychotes weddellii | reverse complement strand
TACAAATGTAGGGATCTGAAGGGGTATGTGCACCCCAATGTTTATAGCTGCAATGTCCACAATAGCCGAACTGTGGAAAGAGCCAAGATGTCTATCGACAGATGAATGGATAAAGAAGAAGTGGTATATATATATACAATGGAATATTATGCAGCCATCAAAAGGAATGAGATCTTTCCATTTGCACTGATGTGGATGGAACTGGAAGGTATTATGCTGACGGAAATAAGTCAATCAGAGAAAGACAT
>NW_027876126.1:0-248 GCF_054177405.1 Leptonychotes weddellii | reverse complement strand
TTCCTATACACCAACAACAAGACAGAAGGAAGAGAAATTAAGGAGTCTGTCCCATTTACAATTGCACCCCAAACCATAAGATACCTAGGAATAAATCTAACCAAAGAGGCAAAGGATCTGTACTCAGAAAACTATAAAATAGGGGCGCCTGGGTGGCTCAGTTGGTTACGCGACTGCCTTCGGCTCAGGTCATGATCCTGGAGTCCCGGGATCGAGTCCCACATCAGGCTCCCTGCTCGGCAGGGAGT
>NW_027876125.1:0-248 GCF_054177405.1 Leptonychotes weddellii | reverse complement strand
GGTGATGGTAGTGGTGGTGATGGTGGTGGTGGTGGTGATGGTGGTGGTGGTGATGGTAGTCGTGGTGGTGATGGTGGTGATGGTAGTGGTGGTGGTGGTGATGGTAGTCGTGGTGGTAGTCGTGGTGGTGATGGTGGTGATGATGGTGATGGTAGTGGTGGTGATGGTGGTGAGAATGCCTTTGAAAAATCAGATGGTGGGACTCTTCATTCACACAGAGAGAAACACAGGCTTAGAAATGGAGACTG
>NW_027876124.1:0-248 GCF_054177405.1 Leptonychotes weddellii | reverse complement strand
GGGTATTGAGGAGGGCATGTTCTGCATGGAGCACTGGGTGTTGTGCACGAACAATGAATCATGGAACACTTCATCTAAAACTAATGATGTAATGTATGGGGATTAACATAAGAATAAAAAAAAAAAGGCTCTTTCCACTGGGTGTTATACAGAAACTGATAAATTATTAAACATACCTGAAACTAATGAATACAATAAAAAGGATCTTTGGTCGCTTACTGGGCTTCCGTTAAAAGCATACACGTTTT
>NW_027876123.1:0-248 GCF_054177405.1 Leptonychotes weddellii | reverse complement strand
TTTTTTATTCTTATGTTAATCCCCATACATTACATCATTAGTTCTAGATGAAGTGTTCCATGATTCATTGTTCGTGCACAACACCCAGTGCTCCATGCAGAACGTGCCCTCCTCAATACCCACCACCAGGCCAACCCATCCTCCCACCCCCCTCCCCACAACCAGAACCATTCTATTTGGAACTTGTATCTCAAAGCAATAAGCCCAAGTCTATATAAACCAATTTACAGTCTAAAATGTGCAACCAA
>NW_027876122.1:0-248 GCF_054177405.1 Leptonychotes weddellii | reverse complement strand
GAGCCCGGGCACCCCTCCGTGTGCCCAGCCCAGGAGGTAGTCAGGCTAATGCTTTGCAAGTGGGCTGCCAGTCATGCCTCCCTCCACCTGCCTCTTCCTTCCCCATCACCTTCCTTCCCTCAATTGCCCCATGAGGTAGTTAAGCTTTCCTCCTTCCAAAGGCCCTTGCAAATGTTAAAGAGCCATTACTTTATTTTTTTAAATTTTATTATGTTATGTTAATCACCATACATTACATCATTAGTTTT
>NW_027876121.1:0-248 GCF_054177405.1 Leptonychotes weddellii | reverse complement strand
CCCTTGTGCACCGAAGAGCCCACACAACAAGGTGGCCTGGGTGAACTTATAAAATTCAACTATATCCAAAGAAGGGAGAGCCTATAATTAAAAGACCTAGAAATTAGAGAGTTAAAGACAAGCAAAGCTAAGTAATTTATTGTTAGGCATATATATATATAAATATATATATGAAAAAAATGAAAGAAAAAACCAATGGGATGATTAATCCAATGTTTCGTATCATGGTTACTTTTTTTTTTTTTTTT
>NW_027876120.1:0-1736 GCF_054177405.1 Leptonychotes weddellii | reverse complement strand
TTAGAGCAGAGAACAATGAATTAGAAACCAGAAACACAGTAGATCAGATCAACGAAACTAGAAGTTGGTTCTTCAAAAGAATTAATAAGATCGATAAACCACTGGCCAGACTTATCCAAAAGAACAGACAAAGGACCCAAATTAATAAAATTATGAATGAAAGGGGAGAGATCACGACTAACACCAAGGAAATAGAAACAATTATTAGAAATTATTATCAACAACTATATGCCAATAAATTGAGCAATCTGGATGAAATGGAGGCCTTCCTGGAAACTATAAATTCCCAAGACTGAAACAGGAAGAAATTGACAACCTGAATAGGCCAATAACCAGTAACGAGATTAAAGCAGTGATCAAAAACCTTCCAAAAAACAAGAGTCCAGGGCCTGATGGATTCCCAGGGGAATTCTACCAAACATTCAAAGAAGAAATAATACCTATTTTACTGAAGCTGTTTCAAAATAGAAACAGAAGGAAAGCTTCCAGACTCATTCTATGAGGCCAGCATTACCTTAATCCCCAAACCAGGCAAAGACTCCATCAAAAAGAATTTCAGACCGCTATCCCTGATGAATATGGATTCCAAAATCCTCAACAAAATCCTAGTTAAAAGGATCCAACAATACATTAAAAGGATCATCCACCACGACCAAGTGGGATTTATCCCTGGGATGCAAGCGTGGTTCAACTTTTGCAAATCAATCAATGTGATAGAATACATTAATAAGAGGAGGGAGGGGGCACCTGGGTGGCTCAGTTGGTTAAGCGATTGCCTTCGGCGCAGGTCATGATCCTGGAGTCCCAGGATCGAGTCCCACATTGGGCTCCCTGCTCAGCAGGGAGTCTACTTCTCCCTCTGACCCTCCCCCTTTCTCAGGCTCTCACTCTATCTCATTCTCTCTCTCAAATAAATAAATAAAATCTTTAAAAAATAATAATAATAAGAGGAGGGAGAAGAACCATATGGTCCTCTCAACTGATGCAGAAAAAGCATTTGACAAAATACAACATCCTTTCCTGATTAAAACTCTCCAGAGTATACGGATAGAGGGAATATTCCTCAAGTTCATAAAATCCATCTATGAAAAACCCACAGCGAATATCATCCTCAATGGGGGAAAAGATGAGAGTCTTTCCCTTCAGATCAGGAACACGTCAAGGAAGCCCACTCTCGCCACTACTGTTCAAGATAGTACTAGAAGTCCTAGCAACAGCAATCAGACAACAAAAAGAAATAAAAGGTATTCAAATTGGCAAAGAAGACGTCAAACTCTCTTTTCGCAGACAACATGATACTTAAGGTGGAAAACCCAAAAGACTCCACCCCCAAATTACTAGAACTCATACAGCAATTCAGTAACGTGGCAGGCTACAAAATCAATGCACAGAAATCAGTTGCTTTCTTATACACTAACAATGCAACTGTAGAAAGAGAAATTAGAGAAACGATTCCATTTACAATAGCACCAAAAACCATAAGATACCTCGGAATAAACCGAACCAAAGAGGTAAAGGATCTATACTCTAGGAACTACAAAACACTCATGAAAGAAATTAAAGAAGACACAAAAAGATGGAAAAACATTCCATGCTCATGGATTGGAAGAATAAACATTGTTAAAATGTCTATGCTACCCAGAGCAATCTATACCTTCAATGCCATCCCAATCAAAATTCCAATGACATTTTTCAAAGTGCTGGAACAAACAATCCTAAAATTTGCATGGAATCAG
>NW_027876119.1:0-248 GCF_054177405.1 Leptonychotes weddellii | reverse complement strand
TCCAGCTCTTTCTCCAAGGCTTCTCAAACCTTAACACTATTCCAGTCAACTGGGGATTTTGTTCTTAAGCAGGTTCTGTTTGGTAGCCTGAGGCAGGGCCAGAGCTTCTGCATTTCTAACAAGTTCCCAGATGATGCTGCCAGCGGGATTAGAGAGCGTATTTTGCTTTTCACCTGCTGCCGCTGGTTCTAATGCAAATGTCGGGAGGTGCGCCCGCCTGCACACTGTGGGAGGGCCTTGTTGCTGTG
>NW_027876118.1:0-248 GCF_054177405.1 Leptonychotes weddellii | reverse complement strand
TTATTTATAGTTTCTTCCAAACCCATTTAACCTTTTATCCTGACAAGAAACACACACACACACATATGCATGTGAAACTTCACTGAAGGAAATACAAGAGCTGAGTAAAATAAAATGAGAGAATGCCATAATCCTCTTTAAAAGGACTCGGTACTGTAACAGTTTTAATTTACGTCCAGATTTATTAATTCACTGCAACCCTGTTCAAAACCCTAAACACTTGCTATGAAAACCAAGAAGTTGATTTT
>NW_027876117.1:0-248 GCF_054177405.1 Leptonychotes weddellii | reverse complement strand
TGCACTTGAAGCACACCCCAGTTTGGACTAGCCACATTTCAGATGCTCAGTAGCCCCATGGGGCTAGTGGTTAATTAGCACAGGACTAGAGAAACTCCAAAACAAGATGGGGAACATGAGGGATATGGCATTAGCAATTTCATAATTTACAATTCATAGCTCACATCTCGCAATTTGCTCAAAATCTGTTTAGAAAAGGACCATCAAGCAGAGATAAGTTGACTCGCAGGAGCCTAGAGCCTAGAGGT
>NW_027876116.1:0-248 GCF_054177405.1 Leptonychotes weddellii | reverse complement strand
TCCTCTGGACCACCCCAGCCCCTTGGGTTCTTGCACTTCACACGATTGTCCAGTGGACAGTTTGCATGCCTGTCTCTGTGCTTCATGATGCCTGGCACAAGGTAGGAAAGCACAGATCACCTGTTAAGACAGCAGAGTAAGAAAGAAAAAAAAAGGAAAGGAAAGGAAGAGAAAGAAAGAAAGAAAGAAAGAAAGAAAGAAAGAAAGAAAGAAAGAAAGAAAGAAAGAAAGAAAGAAAGAAAGAAAAG
>NW_027876115.1:0-248 GCF_054177405.1 Leptonychotes weddellii | reverse complement strand
TGGGACTCACTGCGGGTCCTTGAGCAGAAGATCACCCTGATCTGATTTTGGTTTTATAAAGGAGTCTTCCTCTCTGGCTCTGTGGAAGAGAGAGAGAGAGGGAGGGAGGGAGAGGCAAGAAGGAAAGAAGGGAGGGAAGGGAGTAAGCGATGGGCAAGCCCGCAGCAGGTGGAATTGTAATCCAGGCAAGAGACGGTGGTGGCCGTGGTCAATTTTGGATTTTTTTTTTTTTTGAAGATTTTATTTAT
>NW_027876114.1:0-248 GCF_054177405.1 Leptonychotes weddellii | reverse complement strand
TTGTGGGTTAAAAAAAAGAACTAGAATACTGAACAACAAGTCCATATAAGTAAGAAGAGGTTGATCTAATTAAAATGTTCTAAAGAACTTTCATCATTTGGGAGGTGATTAAGACACTGATTAGCTGGAGACTTGCTAGATTTTTAAATATGCATAATGAAATTGCAAGGGTAGCCACTAAAAGAGTGGCCATTGAATGCATGACTTACACACTAAATAGAGATGTATAAGAGGGACAGAAAGATGAA
>NW_027876113.1:0-248 GCF_054177405.1 Leptonychotes weddellii | reverse complement strand
TCTTCACAAAGACCCCAGGAGATGGGTACAGTTATTACCCCAATGACTGGGGGCACTGAGGTCTTAATGATGCAAATAAAACAAGAAATCAGGACTTTTAAGAATGTGAAATGGCCCTGCTTTCAAGTTGTAGCAACAAATCCAAAATATAGTAAATGCTTTGTGGGACAAACAGTCTGGATGACGGCCTCAGGACAGCCAATTCTTCCCCCCTGCTTCTTTTTTTTTTTTTTTTTTTAAAGATTTTA
>NW_027876112.1:0-248 GCF_054177405.1 Leptonychotes weddellii | reverse complement strand
TCCTTCCTGCCCTTCACTACCCCCATCACCTTCCCAGTCATTCATTAAGTATAAATACTCAGGGCCACTGCTTCCACCTCTTCCCATATCACTCTATGCAAAGAATCTTCTTTGCCTGTCTTTGCCAACACACCTAGGGTATGATTGCAAGACACAACTAAAAGATGTAGGGTGCCTGGGTGGCTCAGTCATTAAGCGTCTGCCTTCAGCTCAGGTCATGGTACTAAGTTCCTGGGTTTGAGCCCCAC
>NW_027876111.1:0-248 GCF_054177405.1 Leptonychotes weddellii | reverse complement strand
TTCGCTCTGGCCTCAGTGTAGGGAGGGGAGGCAAAAGTGGTTGGAGGCGGATCCAAGTCACTGAGAGACTTGGCCTCAGAAAGAGTTTGCACTTCGTCCACAGGGAAGAAGAACCTGTGGAAGTTTAAATGTAGGGATGGGCCTGCCCTTCCACCTTGGACCTTTTATTTGACGGTAAAAGCCATCCGTCTCTTGCCTTCACGGTGAAGAGCCCCCTCTACCATGAATAAAGCTGGGTCGGTTAAGTC
>NW_027876110.1:0-248 GCF_054177405.1 Leptonychotes weddellii | reverse complement strand
GGGATGATGGATATGAAGAATGTTAGCATACATGCTTGGAAGGCAGTGCTGTGACTGAAATGCTCTGACATGCTCAAGGGTTATGTGAATTCCCACTCAGGGTAAAGTCTCTGTAGAAGTTCCCAAATCCATTTGAATTTGGAATATTTTGGGTTCATGCCTGTGAATGCCTCTAGGAAAATGTTCCACAGAATCCTGGGAATTCCAGCCTGAGGCATAGTCATTTTCTATAAAAACTAAGGTTGGGT
>NW_027876109.1:0-1736 GCF_054177405.1 Leptonychotes weddellii | reverse complement strand
ATTGGCTAGTATTTTGCTTAGAATTTTTGCGTCCATGTTCATCAAGGATATTGGTCTGTAATTCTCCTTTTTGATGGGGTCTTTGTCTGGTTTGGGGATCAAAGTAATGGTGGCCTCATAAGACGAGTTTGGAAGTTTTCCTTCCATTTCTATTTTTTGGAACAGTTTCAGAAGAATAGGTATTAATTCTTCTTGAAATGTTTGGTAGAATTCCCCTGGGAAGCCATCTGGCCCTGGGCTTCTGTTTTTTGGGAGATTTTTGATGACTGCTTCAATTTCCTTAGTGGTTATAGGTCTGCACAGGTTTTCTATTTCTTTCTGGTTCAGTTGTGGTAGTTGATACATCTCTAGGAATGCATCCATTTCCTTCAGGTTATCTAATTTGCTGGCATATTGTTGCTCATAATATGTTCTTATAATTGTATTTCTTTGGTGTTGGTTGTGATCTCTCCTCTTTCATTCATGATTTTGTTGATTTGGGTCCTTTCTCTTTTCTTTTTGTTAAGTCTGGCCAGAGTTTATCAATCTTGTTAATTCTTTCAAAGAACCAGCTCCTAGTTTCATTGATCTGTTCTACTGTTCTTTTGGTTTCTATTTCCTTGATTTCTGTTCTGATCTTTATTATTTTCCTCTCCTGCTGGGTTTAGGCTTTCTTTGCTGTTCTTTCTCCATCTCCTTTAGGTGTAGGGTTAGGTTGTGTATTTGAGACCTTTCTTGTTTCTTGAGAAAGGCTTGTATTGCTATATACTTGTCTCTTAGGACTGTCTTTGCTGCATCCCAAAGATTTTGAACAGTTGTGTTTTCATTTTCATTGGTGTCCATGAATTTTTTTAATTCTTCTTTAATTTCCTGGTTGACCCATTCATTCTTTAGTAGGATGCTCTTTAGCCTCCATGTTTTTGAGTTCTTTCTGACTTTCCTCTTGTGATTGAGTTCTCGTTTCAAAGCATTGTGGTCTGAAAATATGCAGGGAATGATCCCAATCTTTTGGTACCGGTTGAGACCTGATTTGTGACGTAGGACGTGATCTATTCTGGGAAATGTTCCATGGGCACTAGAGAAGAATGTGTATTCCATTGCTTTGGGATGGAATGTTCTGAATATGTCTGTGAAGTCCATTAGGTCCAGTGTGTCATTTAAAGTCTTTATTGCCTTGTTGATCTTTTGCTTAGATGATCTGTCCATTTCAGTGAGGGGGGAAAAAGAAAAAGAAAAATAGAAAAGCAAACAAAAGAGAACAAAACAAAACAAAACAAAAAACAGATTCACCATGACCAAGCGTCCATTTCATTGCTCCAGTATCCCTTCTGCCCCCCTCTCTCTTTCCTCTTCCCACTATTATTTTATTGTTGTCAATGTGTTTCTTTGCTTTTGTTCTTAATTGCCTTATATAATTGGCTGCTCCCATGTTAGGGGCATAGATATTTACAATTTTTAGATCTTCTTGTTGGATAGACCCTTTAAGTAGGATATAGTGTCCTTCCTCATCTCTTATTACAGTCTTTGGTTTAAAATCTGATTTGTCTGATATAAGGATTGCCACCTCAGCTTTCTTTTGGTGTCCATTACCATGGTAAATGGTTTTCCACCCCCTCACTTTCAATCTGGGGGTGTCTTTGGGTCTAAAATGAATCTCTTGCAGACAGCATATCGATGGGTCTTGCTTTTTAATCCAGTCTGATAGCCTGTGTCTTTTGATTGGGGCATTTAGCCCATTTACATTCAGGGTAACTATT
>NW_027876108.1:0-248 GCF_054177405.1 Leptonychotes weddellii | reverse complement strand
TAGTTTTTCTGTTTATTAAATCTCTCATAAAGAGAGCAAAAAAGCAAATCTCAAACTAGGAGAAAATAGCAATAGCTAGAAAAAAGATTTATAATCCACAATATTTAGGAACACATACAAATCACTAAGAAATATATTTTTTAAAGGAGGAGGTGGGTAGAAATTGTGTATGCAAGCACTTCCTAGGATTATTCTTAGCATGACCAGTAATCAAGCAAATTGAATTAAAATCATAACAATATGTCATT
>NW_027876107.1:0-248 GCF_054177405.1 Leptonychotes weddellii | reverse complement strand
GGCTCCCTGGTCAGCGGGAAGCCTGCTTCTCCCTCTCCCACCCCCCTGCTTGTGTTCCCTCTCTCACTGTGTCTCTGTCAAATAAATAAAATCTTAAAAAAAAAAAAAAAAAGCGGCATGTTATATTTAAAGTGCTGAAAGGAAAAAAATCTGCAGCCAAGAATACTCTATCCAGGGGCGCCTGGGTGGCTCAGTGGTTAAGCGTCTGTCTTCGGCTCAGGTCATGATCCCAGGGTCCTGGGATTGAG
>NW_027876106.1:0-248 GCF_054177405.1 Leptonychotes weddellii | reverse complement strand
GGTCCTGTCTCACAGGCTGAGGGCAGAGCCCAAAGCCGGGATAAAAGGGCTTCAGAGTCAGAGCGCCTCCATACACTCCTCTCCTGAGGTGCTGACAGACCCAGTGCTGCCTGTGCACCGGTAAGTGTCCCCCGGGACTGAGAGCAGAGCCTTCCACAGAGGGAGCTCAGACCAGAGCAGGAGGTGGGGGGTGGGGGGCAGAGCCTTTGCAGTGTGCGTGTGTGTGTGTGTGTGTGTGTGTGTGTGTG
>NW_027876105.1:0-248 GCF_054177405.1 Leptonychotes weddellii | reverse complement strand
CTTACCCTGAGAATTCTTAACTTCATCTTTCTAAGACACTTTCCTTCGCTGACAAAATGGAGGCAATAGTCGAGGGCCCACCACAGGATTATTGTGAGGATTCAATGTGTACTTTATGGAAGGACTTGGTCTAGAACCTCCCACATAATGGCACAAGAAAGGACTGACCAGCAGCCCTGGGAGCTGCATCCTTTTGCCCGTGGCCTGTTCCTCATACCTGCATGACAGTACCTGGCTTTCAGCAGTAG
>NW_027876104.1:0-248 GCF_054177405.1 Leptonychotes weddellii | reverse complement strand
CGTCTCTCCCTCCAATTTCCTCCCCTTCATTTTTCCCCTTCCTGCTATCTTTTTTTTTTTTTAACATATAATGTATTTGTTTCAGAGGTACAGGTCTGTGATTTAACAGTCTTACACAATTCACAGTGCTCACCATAGCACATACCCTCCTCAATGTCTATCTCTCCAACCATTCTTAACAGCTACATTCTCCACCCTGTTTTGTGTTGCAGTAGGGGTAGACCCTTATGCATCATCCAGTAGCCTCT
>NW_027876103.1:0-248 GCF_054177405.1 Leptonychotes weddellii | reverse complement strand
AGCCTGGAGAGGCAAGCACTGGTTAATGTAACATGAAAAGGAAAGCCCGGCCAAAAGTTGCCCAGCTCTGTCCTATTAATTTCCACCCCCCGCCTGGTAGGAAACACCCACAGGCAGCGGGCAGCGTTGCAGATCCTTACTGAAGGGAAAGAGATGGTCTCAGGTTGGCCACATTGCTCCGTGGGTGTTGCTTGCTTTGCACTTTTTGGAGCTGAGGCAGGGGAGCAAGTTGTAGGGAAACCATCCTT
>NW_027876102.1:0-248 GCF_054177405.1 Leptonychotes weddellii | reverse complement strand
GTAGGTTTGGATCCAGCAGATCTGGTGTAGGGCAGAGAGTCTGCATCACTAACAAACTCCCAGTAGGGCCAATGCTGCTGGTTCTGTGGACGCCACTCTGAGCAGCAAGACTTGCTAGACCAGCAGTACCCAACAGAACCTTCTGCAGTGATGGAAATCTATTTGTGCACCATCCAATATGGTAGCCACCAGCCACATGCGGCCATTGAACACTTGATATGTCATTGGTGTGACTGAGGAATTGATTT
>NW_027876101.1:0-248 GCF_054177405.1 Leptonychotes weddellii | reverse complement strand
TCTGTGCTATTTGTCACACTCCTGTATTGATTTAATCTTTGGTACATCTCTCAGAGGTTAGTATACTCTCTAATCTTGAGGTGGGCAACTAGAGACTTTAAGTAGATTGTCCAAGCCAAGCTCTTGTAAGCGGAAAGTTCAGGGAAAGTCTAGGTTGTTTGACTCCAAAGCCAATGCTTTCAGCATTTTAGTAGAACTTATCACAGGATTCCTATTATCTGAGCTTCCTACCACTAAGTTAGATGCTA
>NW_027876100.1:0-248 GCF_054177405.1 Leptonychotes weddellii | reverse complement strand
GGTAAGATGGCTACTTCTCTGCAAGATTTGAAAGCAAGTGTCCCCACCTACAGAGATTTAATTAGTAAATGTGTTTTGATCATTTCTCATCCCTTAAGAAGATCAGGTCTTACCCTTCCTTGCATTCTACTTTCAACAGATAAAACCCACATTATGTGTTGAGGATCCCAGGCTAGTATTTCCTCTCCTCCCTATCTCTAAAAGTCCAGACTGAGTGGTTTTGACTTAAACTTAGACTATCAGACATT
>NW_027876099.1:0-248 GCF_054177405.1 Leptonychotes weddellii | reverse complement strand
GCGCCTGGGTGGCTCAGTCGTTAAGCGTCTGCCTTCGGCTCAGGTCGTGGATCCCAGGGTCCTGGGATCGAGCCCTGCATCGGGCTCCCTGCTTGGTGGGAAGCCTGCTTCTCCCTCTCCTGCTCCCCCTGCTTGTGTTCCCTCTCTCGCTGTGTCTCTCTCTGTCAAATAAATAAATAAAATCTTTAAAAAAAAAAAATTTAAAAAAAATAAAAAGAAAGAAAACTGTAGTGAAAATGAGATTTATT
>NW_027876098.1:0-1736 GCF_054177405.1 Leptonychotes weddellii | reverse complement strand
TTATTCTTCTGCATGTGGCTGTCCAATTTTCCCAATACCATTTGTTGAAGAGACTGTCTTTTTACCATTAGACATTCTTTCCTGCTTTGTCAAAGATTAGTTGACCATAGAGTTGAGGGTCCATTTCTGGGCTCTCTATTCTGTCCCATTGATCTATGTGTCTGTTTTTGTGCCAGTACCATACTGTCTCGATGATTACAGCTTTGTAATAGAACTTGAAATCCAGAATTGTGATGCCACCGGCTTTGCTTTTCTTTTTCAACATTCCTCTGGCTATTCGGGGTCTTTTCTGGTTCCATACAAATTTTAGGATTATTTGTTCCATTTCTTTGAAAAAAGTGGATGGTATTTTGATAGGGATTGCATTAAATGTGTAGATTGCTCTAGGTAGCATTGACATTTTCACAATATTTGTTCTTTCAATCCATGAGCATGGGACCTTTTTCCATTTCTTTGTGTCTTCCTCAATTTCTTTCATGAGTATGCTGTAGTTTTCCGAGTACAGATTCTTTGCCTCGTTGGTTAAATTTATTCCTAGGTATCTTATGGTTTTGGGTGCAACTGTAAATGGGATCGACTCCTTAATTTCTCTTTCTTCTGTCTTGTTGTTGGTGTATAGAAATGCAACTTATTTCTGTGCATTGATTTTATATCCTGCCACTGAATTACTGTATGAGTTCTAGCAGTTTTGGGGTGAAATCTTTTGGGTTTTCCACATAAAGTATCATATCATTTGCCAAGAGTGAGAGTTTAACTTCTTCTTTTCTGATTCAGATACATTTTATTTCTTTTTGTTGTCTGATTGCTGTGGCTAGGACTTCTAGTACTATGCTGAATACCAGTGGTGATAGTGGACATCCTGCCATGTTCTTGACCTTAAGGGAAAAGCTCTCTTTTTCCCCATTGAGAATGATATTCCCTGTAGGTTTTTCATAGATGGCTTTTATGATATTGAGGTATGTATCCTCTATCCCTACACTCTGAAGAGTTTTAATCAAGAAAGGATGCTGTACTTTGTCAAATGCTTTTTCTGCACCTATTGAGAGGATCATATGGCTCTTGTTCTTTCTTTCATTAATGTATTGTATTACATTGATTGATTTGCGGATGTTGAACCAACCCTGCAGCCCAGGAATAAATCCCACTTGGTCGTGGTGAATAATCCTTTTAATGTACTGTTGCATCCTATTGGCTAGTATTTTGGTGAGAATTTTTGCATCCATTTTCATCAGGGATATTGATCTGTAATTCCCCTTTTTGATGGGGTCTTTGTCTGGTTTTGGGATCAAGGTAATGCTGGCCTCATAAAATGATTTTAGAAGTTTTCCTTCCATTCTATTTTTTGGAATCGTTTCAGAAGAATAGGTAATAATTCTTCTTTAATGTTTGGTAGAATTCCCCTGGGAAGCCATCTGGCCCTGGGCTCTTGTTTGTTGGGAGATATTTGATTACTGCTTCCATTTCCTTAGTGGTTATGGGTCTGTTCAGGTTTGCTATTTCTGCCTGGTTCAGTTTTGGTAGTTTATACAACTCTAGGAATGCATCCATTTCTTCCAGATTATCTAATTTGCTGGCATAGAGTTGCTCATAATATGTTCTTATAATTGTTTGTATTTCTTTGGTGTTGGCTGTGATCTCTCCTCTTTCATTCATGATTTTGTTGATTTGGGTCATTTCTCTTTTCTTTTTGATAAGTCTGGCCAGGGGTTTATCAATCTTGTTAATTCTTTCAAAGA
>NW_027876097.1:0-248 GCF_054177405.1 Leptonychotes weddellii | reverse complement strand
GGGTGGAGCACTTAGGGATTTTTATTCATTAAGTGCTATTTTAAAGTCCTCTCTTTGGTGGTAGAAAAATCCCCTGTTATGCAGAGGACAGAGAATATTCAATAAAAATGGGATACATGAGATGCTCATGGTAGATGTGCTGAGTGCTAGAGTTTAGAAAAAAACAGCTTGGTTTTCCAAGGTTTGTTTTTTCTTTTCCCGCAAAGGAACTGAAGTTTAGAATAGAATTATGGAGAAAACATTGTGAT
>NW_027876096.1:0-248 GCF_054177405.1 Leptonychotes weddellii | reverse complement strand
TTTAGTCCAGAGAAAAAAGAAAGGAAGAAAACTATAAATGATAAAAATAAAAAAATGGTAACCATGTTGGTTACCATACAAGGCCTCACTCCCCAAGATTTGTCTTTTTCTCTTTACCAGGTTATTTAAAGAGAGGGGGACATGGTTACTTAAGTCACTTCTTGACTAAAGACTCTTTTTGTGGATGAATCCCCAGCCCGTTTCTCTTCCGCATTTACACTGCACAGGCATTACGATGACAAGGAGGG
>NW_027876095.1:0-248 GCF_054177405.1 Leptonychotes weddellii | reverse complement strand
GCTGAACTCAGAACAGTTGAGATGGCCTCGAGCCTTCCCTGTGTCGCCGGGGTCAGCCTTCAAATCTTGAGCTGTCAGTTCCTATTTCCCATGGAAAAGTTATAGGTAAGAGAGGAACAAACAAACAAGGTAAAATAAGCTAGAAAAAATTACTCAATAAAAGGCAAAGATAAAGCAGTAAAAATAAGCAGCTACAGTGCAAACAAAAATGCCCAACTGGACAAAACCACCACCAAAGGCCAGGCAGG
>NW_027876094.1:0-248 GCF_054177405.1 Leptonychotes weddellii | reverse complement strand
TCTGAGGGAGGAGGGAGCTGGGGGCTGGACTCCTGGGTCTGAGGGAGGAGGGGCTGGGGGCCTGGACTCCTGGGTCTGAGGGAGGAGGGGGCTGGGGGCCTGGACTCCTGGGTCTGAGGAAGGAGGGCTGGGGGCCTGGACTCCTGGGTGTGAGGGAGGAGGGCCCGGGGGCTGGACTCCTGGGTCTGAGGGAGGAGGGGCTGGGGGCCTGGACTCCTGGGTCTGAGGGAGGAGGGGCTGGAGGCTGG
>NW_027876093.1:0-248 GCF_054177405.1 Leptonychotes weddellii | reverse complement strand
ACAATAAAAAAAATCTTTAAAGCAATAATACAGGGGGAATATGGAATTAAAAAAAAAAAACAAATTTTAAATAAAATTTATAAAAATGAAGCTGTTTCTCATCTATTTCTGCTATTTCTTAGGATGGTCTTTGTGAGAGGCAGCCGAGTTCATATCAGTTTTGGAGTTTGATAACTGGGTTAAAAATCTCACCTTCCCCAAAAAAAAATCTCACCTTCCATGATGAGGAATGAACACCTCTGAGCCTT
>NW_027876092.1:0-248 GCF_054177405.1 Leptonychotes weddellii | reverse complement strand
GTGTTTTTTTAGTCAGATATGCACATTATTCATTTGTTTGTACTACTTCTTACATGGCATTAGTCATTCCAAGTTGTTTTGATTGTTATAGGTTCAGGCTATGATTTAATGTTTATTTCATTTCTTCTGGATTACCCTATAGATTAAGAAGATTCAGGGCCCCTGGGTGGCTCAGTCGTTAAGCGTCTGCCTTCGGCTCAGGTCCTGATCCCAGGATGCTGGGATCGAGTCCCGCATCGGGCTCCCTG
>NW_027876091.1:0-248 GCF_054177405.1 Leptonychotes weddellii | reverse complement strand
CCTGGCTGAGGCCACAGTGGTGTGCCACCAGCTGCAGTGTGGCCAGGCCGTGGCAGCCCCCTCAGGGGCCCACTTCAGGGCAGGGTCCGGGAAGATCCTGTTGGATGATGTGCAATGTGTGGGCAGTGAGAGCCACCTTGGGCAATGCGTGCACAGAGCTGAGGCCGGGCACAACTGTGGGCACCTGGAGGACACCGGCATCATCTGCGCAGGTGAGGGGCTGGCTGGCAGTCCTCATTTGGAGGGCT
>NW_027876090.1:0-248 GCF_054177405.1 Leptonychotes weddellii | reverse complement strand
GGGCTTCAGCTTGGAGCTCAGGACACAGCCCAGGAGGCAGGGACCCGGAGGCTGTGTGTCTCCCCATCCTCTCCTCCAGCTGCCCTGTGCCCTCTGGCAGCCCCACAGCCCTAGGACATGGGAGCGACTCCTGCTAGAGACCTTCAAGGCAGGTGTTATGGTCATAGGGACAGGCAAACTCTCCCTTGGGTAGGGGCCACCCAGCCAGCCCTCAGGGAAAGCTGGGGTGATGCTGCAGGAGGGTAAGC
>NW_027876089.1:0-248 GCF_054177405.1 Leptonychotes weddellii | reverse complement strand
CCACTGGTTTTCCTTTTTTCCTAATTTCAGACTTTTTGAGGAGCTCCCTTGTCGGTTCAACCCGAGTGGGATCCATTGACGTTTGAGACTTAAATATCATGTCCATGTGACAATTAATGATGATGGCCATTGGTGGGGATGTGAAGAACAGCCCTTCCGTCAGAGAGGAGGCGTGTCTGAGAGCACAAGCACGCGGCCCTGCTGTTGGGGGAGATCCTTTATAGGAGCCAGGCTTAGAAACTGCTGCT
>NW_027876088.1:0-248 GCF_054177405.1 Leptonychotes weddellii | reverse complement strand
TTCCTTGGCATCCGTCCTCCTGCGGACAGACCTGTGGTCCAGTTAGCTTCCCACGGCTCTGCCCTCCCCGCCCTCTTCAATGTGCCTCTTCTCTACGTTTCGTTGTAGAGTTTGTTCTGCCATTCTTGGACCGTTTTCTGGGTTGTTTGCACCGATGTGACTGTTATCTACTTGTACCCTGGGATGAGGTGAACCTAGCATCCTCCTACTCCCCCGTCTTCCCCCATCCCTCCTGCAACTTTCTGTAT
>NW_027876087.1:0-1736 GCF_054177405.1 Leptonychotes weddellii | reverse complement strand
TTAACACAAACAAAAAAGAACTACAGTATTTGCAGGCTATGTTTCAGAAACAACTTCAATTAAAAAACCCCACAAAAATAAAAGTGAATTGAAGAAGGTGATGCAAGGTAAATGTGGTTTAAAATGTGCAAAATAACTTCAGATATATAAGATCAGTATTTTTAAAAAGTTGTAGGAATAAGAAACACAAAATTATGGGTAATGATTAACTCTTCAATTGGGGAAGGCATGAAGGAGGGAGGATCCTAGGGATCCAAGTATATCTGCTATGTTTTAGTACTTAAAAAATTAAATATGGCAAAATTTTAAAATTTTTATGTTGGCTATGCAGATATTATTCTATTATTTTATGTAATTCTATGCTTGTATGAACTATATTACAATGGAAATGTTTTTTAAAAAACTTTTTTTTTTTTAATTTATTTATTAGAGAGAGAGAAAGTGAGAGAGAGAGCGCAAGAGGGGGTAGGGTTAGAGGGAGAAGCAGACTCCCCGCCCAGCAGGGAGCCTGATGTGGGACTCGATCCCAGGACTCCGGGATCATGACCTGAGCCGAAGGCAGTTGCTTAACCAACTGAGCCACCCAGGCGCCCTTAAAAAACGTTTTTAACCAGAACTGTTAGCCAAAAAAAGAAAAAAAAGTTAGTTCCTTCAATGTGGTCCCAAATTCAAATTTTTTATAGTTTTAAAAAAATTGGTTTACCAACAGATAGTTTTTCCCAACTATTACATAGCAAACCATTGCTGGATGGAATTCTGTAACCAGTTTTCTAGGTCCAAAAGAATTCTGTGTCCAGCAAAAGGTTGAATTTCTATTTCAGGATTTAATTGTATTTAGAGGCGCTCAAAAAAGAAGGGATTTAAAAAATTATCTAGATGGCTATTTTTAAACCATTTTCGTAACAAAGTTTGGTTTTATTTTCAAACGAATTCTTACCCAAACTCCTATATGTAAAGCATATATAAATGGATCTGCTTTGCTCCACTAAATCCCTTCTTGGCTAAATGAAACCAGGGCTCCTTGGAGAAATGCCTGATTTCAGTCTGAGGCAGGGAACATTCTAGGTGAGCCTGGAACACCTTGGCCAGAATAAAGAGGCACTCAAAGACTAATGGTGTCACATCAAATGGACACAGGAGACCATTTGTAGGAGCTCTCACTGGCCTTCGATGAGACATTTGGGAATCAAAAAGAATCATCATGCGATGCATTAAAACACATCCAATACATCACAATTTTCCAAGTTGCTAATGATACTACAAATCAAAACAAACACAAGACAAAATCAACAATCCTCAGTAGTAACCACAAAAAGTTGCTCAAAACTACTCTGAAAATTCTTAAGTAACGGGAGAGATTCAAGCAAACAAAAATAGGAGACCCAGATGACTGCCTTCTTACATGGTTTTCTTGCCCTGATGGCTATAGTTTGAAAGTCACTGATAGAGGTCATCCTTCCATAGGACACCTAGAAACCTTCCAAAAAGTTCCAGGGTAGGGCTGCTCGCACTATCAGTCTGCCAGCGCTGGGGGCAGGGTTCCTAACCCCCACCCTCTTGAGCTGCCCATTCAATCTTTCTTTTTTTTTTTTGATTGAGATATTAGTTTTATTTTGGTCTTTCCCATTTCTTTTTTTTAATTTTTTTTAATTTTTAAATTTTTAAATTTTTTTTAAATTTTATTTTATTATGTTATGTTAGTCACCATACAATACATCATTGGTTTTTGATGTGGT
>NW_027876086.1:0-248 GCF_054177405.1 Leptonychotes weddellii | reverse complement strand
GCTGGAGTCAGACGAGGGGGGAGGCTTGGCAATACAGAAACTCCAAATCCAGCAAGCAGCATTGGAGCTGACCCAGCCTTGCCAAACTCAGGTCTACCAGAAATCTCAGCTGTGCAACATCCCCAGGGTCTCAGTATGGGGCCTTGTATTTTCTGCCTTAGGCATTTTAAGAAAGAGGAAGAAGAGTAACCAAAAAAAAGGTGGTAAATTTGAATGTTAGTCCTTTCTTTTATTTATTCTATTTATAT
>NW_027876085.1:0-248 GCF_054177405.1 Leptonychotes weddellii | reverse complement strand
TTCATCATGGCTTCAAAAAAGAGTGTGTAATATCTACCCAAACAAAAATAAAAACATAAGAAGAACTGAAAGAGTTTGAAAAGTAGAACAAAAGGGATAATGAGTTGCTGTATTTCTCTTATTGTATGTTTTACTTCTATAACTTCTAATTTGTTCTTTTATATAATCCATTTCTTTGCTAAGATCTTCTATTTTTTTTCTTTTTAAAGATGATTTTTACTTAATTTTTTAATCTCTTTCAATGGCTC